>NW_018396519.1:0-18014 GCF_000003195.3 Sorghum bicolor | reverse complement strand
ATGATCTTGACAATCTCTCTTTGGTATCCTTTAACTCTAAATTAGTACAGATATGGACAGAAACAAAAAAAACAGCCATGACTATAGTTACATTATGCTTTAACTCTGAATTAGTAGGCCAGAAAGGGCGATGGCCTGAGAAGAGACGCGAGGGAGAGGAAGGAGTGTCAGACTTCAGTTTCCACCATTTAACCAGAATTAGAATAGTTTTATGATATTTATTATGACATCTAGCTTTTTTATGTCACTAGGTCAAAACGCCTATTACAGAATGTCATAATCTGAATGATATAATGACCTATTACAGAATGTCATAATCTGAATGATATGGTCTATTGTCATACTGAATATGTCAAAAAATCATGCATTTCTTGTAGTGAGTACAATATCAAATCAAGATCATCACAAATATACTCCAGATGGACACCAAATATATAGCAAATCAGAGGCCAACAACCATACAGGTAAAATGAAAAATTGAACACAAACGCTACCCCGAGGGTGCTCCTTGCCCGTGGGCATGACCGTGTGCTTGTCATATCTGGAGAAGGGCGGCAACGGCGAGGCCAATTGCTTGATTGCAAATCGAGAAAGTAGAAGTTCCCATGTCCAAATTGCCTACAAACAATTGTAGTATCAAAAAAAATACAAGGTGGACACCAGTGCTGTGCTTCTTTCCTCCAAAGATTTAATCCTTATCCAATCTCAGATGAGAGTTGAAGGACCAGTATTTCTATGTTTCTTTCCTCTTCCTTTAGCCAATCATGGACAAGCGTTCAAGGATGCACGCTACAAGAGGGAGGGAGTGCGGCTCTTAATCTAGAACGCATGCTGCATGCGTGAGAAAGACTGCAAAAGGAGGGAGTGCGGCTCTCGATCTGGAACTTGCGAGCAAGAAGGACCACGAGCGTGGTGCTATGGGATTGTAGAAGTGCGAGTGTGCGACACAACTCGTGACTTGCTAAGCAGCCGGCGGCGGCAAGACGGGAGAGTGGGGAGCAGAGATATGTTGAGCACTTAGGTTTAGCTGCTTTTATATGTGACTTGTGAGCTGGGCTTTGATGGGCCGGAAACAAGAATGTGGGCTGTTGGTTTCCAGTGCGTTGGGAATAACGGGTAAGGCGGGTTTGCGGGTGTGGATAGAATATTTTCTTGGGTGTCATCTGATATCCGTCCAGTTTGAAGATGTATCTGCATCTGTGCTCATGGGCAGACTCACGCACCCGTATCCTTGCCTAGCGGGTCTTTTGCCCATGGGCATGCGGGTCGTTGCCATCTTTACACTAGGATTTTGCCCTTACCAGACCCAACCGCAACCAAGGTCGTGGCCCGTGCAAACTCCGCCACTGCTTCTCGAGCGTGGCCACACGAGAGGATTTGCAGGACCACGCCCATCGATGGAGAAGGGCAAGGGAGCGATGGCCAGATAGGTGAGCAACACTAGCGACTTGCGTCAGTGCTAGGGAGCGGTTGTCACATAGGCGAGCGACCGACCAATGCCAGCGAGCATTGAGCATCTTCGTGAGCAAGAGACGGTTGTACTTGTTGGTATGTCATGGAGACTTGGACGTGTGTGTTGAACAAATTGGATACCCGTACGTGGGATAGGCAAAGGCCCATGTACCAATCGACCAAGCCAGCTAGGCCAACCCAAGATTTGAGTTGTAATCAAAGAAAATCAAGATTTTATGTCTTCTATTTTATTAAAAAATATTCTTTTGTGCTACAGAATTATATTAAAGGAAAAAATTATTTAAATAATCTATATCCATATACCTTTATATAATATAATATAACTAATATCAAAGAACCAACAAGATGAATTTAGAAATACGGTGATTATGCAACAAGTCGTACATCCCGTTACAACGCACGGACATGTTGATACTTTCATTTTTCGCTAACATAATTTTTTCTTCTGTCGGCACTTTTGCTAGTCTATACCTAATACTAAAGAGGCAAAATTTCAGCCAAAATTTTGGTCTAGAGTTTTTTTCGTCTGGCCTCTTCGGTAGACCGGCTTCGAACATGTCTAAATCTAAATCCAAGTCGGACAGTGCTAATGTGAAGGCAGGCGCCAAACCAAAACAAAAAAGTGAAGAAGACCAAACCCAAGTAAAGCCAACGGGATCTCCTGAATCTCCCATTCCAGATGTCATATGATTTCGCCAAAAAGTCCTAACAGAGCTCCCCCGATTAACATCAAACATGGCGAGACCAGCTCGAGCACACAAAATTTCTAGAGAAACCACAACCTCGGATCTACCTGCTGCGGAGGCGTCAGGGGCATCGGCTGAGCTGCCTTGGCGCCCGCACTCGTCAGCCCCGAACTCCTCCACCTCTAGCTTGACCGCCACCGCCACCGCGCAACGTGTAGGAGCCATGGCCGGCGCGGCTCGGTCTTCCTGAGCTCAGCAGATGCACCATTGAGGTCGTTGAGATCGATCACTGGAACCCTAACCAACCCTAGCGCCAACTGGTCCCGATCACTGTGACGGGTGAATCGAATCTGGCGGGCGGGTGAGGCGAGCGGGCAAGGTGAGGCAGGGCGAATCGAATGGTTCGATGGTGGAGTGCAAAGGTAGGCAGACGAGGCTTCAATGGGGATGACAGCTGTCGACGAAAGCTAGTCGGCAGTCTACCTTGGGGTATACCCACGGTAGTAGTTTATCGGTAGACGGTGCGCAAACTACGAACTCGATGGTGACGCAAGACACGGACAAGCTTTTTATCCAGGTTCGGCCGCCGAGTTGGCGTAATACCTACGTCCTGCGTCTGGTTGTATTGATTTGTGCTGAGAGAATATGATGTCCTAGGGGGGTCCCTTGCCCCTCCTTATATAGTCTGGAGGGCAGGGTTACAGATCTAGAAACTAATCCTAGTCGGTTACAATCGCCATAGATAATTCGATATCAATTCCTATTCTAACCGACTAGAATCCTGCTTGATCTCCACGTCTTGTTTCCTTGTGCGAAACTCCGAGCTGTCGGATCAAGCCTTGAACTCGTCTCGTAGTGGGCCAAGCTTCCTGGCTAAAGTCTATCCATAAGGGTATAGGGGTTTATACCCCCACAGCTAGTCCCCGAGCACCATGTATTGTGATGCAACACGCCGTCTTGGGCTTCTTCGATCAGCGAGGCTTGTCGTCTTCCATAAGTGGGAAAATCGCCCAAACAGTTGCAACGGTTCCTTGACCAACTCGAAAGACAGTTGATCAACATTGACGTCGAAGAAACAGGTTGTTCGAAGAATGCATGGTGCTCTTAAAAAAATTTCTTTCCTGGTGAAGTGTGCCCACTTTACCTTCTTGAAAGGTAGAAGCATTAAAAAAGCAAGCAAATTCACCGCTAGGTGAAGTGTGCCCACTTAGTCCCCGAGCCTGGTAGTAGGTGACGTAGGCACGTGGTGCCAGGGTCAAAAGAAAATTCCCCAAAGTAGTTTTGAGACTGAGATGCATCGCTAGATGCATCGTACCGATGTAGTCCCCGAGCTTGCTGGAAGGCGAAGTATGAGCCTTGTAGCAAGGTCTAAAAAATTGAATTTACCAGTCCCCGAGCATGTCATGCTCGCTTGCAATTGAAAAGACCAATCGACCAGTCCCCAAGCACTTAGCGTGCTTCTTGGAATTATATGTTGCTATACTGTACGACCAGTCCCCGGGCGTCGAGCGCTCAGCGGTCGGTGCATGTTTTAAAGCTTTGAGCTCATAGAATGAGCGACCAGTCCCCGAGCGTCGAGTGCTCGGTGGTCGGTGCAGTCATTGAAGTTCCGAGCTAATAGACTGGGCGACCAGTCCCCGAGCGTCGAGTGCTCGGTGATCGGTGCAGTCCTTGAAGTTCTGAGTTGGTAGACTGGGCGACCAGTCCCCGAGCGTCGAGTGCTCGGTGATCGGTGCAGTCCTTGAAGTTCTGAGTTGGTAGACTGGGCGACCAGTCCCCGAGCGTCGAGTGCTCGGTGGTCGGTGCAGTCCCCGGGTTGTTGACTCACTGGCGTATATGTCTTCTTACTTTTGAAAAGATCTTTCCAATTAAAATTGTCGTGACGAGGTCTCCTGACAATATGTTAGACGGATGCATGAAAAGTTACGCCTGGCAACTGTACAACCGCTCTTTGCATGGTTTGAGAAAAGGAAACCATCAATTGGTACGAAAACTCCGCCGCATTAATTATCTATAATCATTGTAAACCGAAACGCCGCGTCCGCCGCATGGCCTGCCCACTTCCCGAGAATACAGGAAGTGGGAGAGGTGGGGTCGCGGGTTTATAAGGGCCTAACAGGACCGCCTGTACCGCTTCGCCTGCCATTGCCTTCAAACCTTCCGCTCTCATCTTCTCCAATCTCCTGCATCTTCCTAACTCCAGCCCACATTCGCACCTCTAATGGCGAAGAGCGACTCCAGGAAGAGGGCCGAACTGATGGCCAAGGAGTGGAAGAAGTCCCGCAGCACCACAAAATCTCTTGGTGACCTCGTCGATATGGGGCTTCTGCACGACGCAGAGCTCGGCGGCTGGAGGGCGCCGGAGGGGGAGAGCTACCCCGACCCTCGCGCCGGTGAGATCGTCGTTTTTGAGGATTTCGTTAAGAGAGGCTTTGGTGTTCCTGTTCATCCTTTTCTTCAAGGTCTTCTTTTGTACTATGAGATCGGGATTTGCAATCTGCACCCGAACTCAATTCTCCTTATTTCCACCTTCATCCATCTGTGCGAGGCCTATGTTGGCATAGAGCCGCACTTCGATCTTTTCCGGTACCTTTTCTGCTTGAGGAAGAAGGGAGCAGTTGGAGGCTCCAAGGTTGCAGGTGGAGTATACCTCAACCTTCGTGATGGGATGAAGAATCGCTACCTGCACTGCCCATGGAACACTTCCTTGACCGAATGGTACAGGAAGTGGTTCTACGTCAGGGAGGAACCGGGCAGCTCCACGTTCTGCGACGTGGGGTACATTCCCGAGAAGAGGACGAGCTGGACCGACCGCCCAGAGTTCGACGGTCAAGTGGCGGATCTGATGAAGCTGATCGACTGGTCGCGCCTGGATGGGCTTGGCGTGGTCGGCAACTTCATTTGCCGCCGGGTGATGCCCTGCCAGAAGAGGGTGCACTCGGCGTACGAGTATGCCGGAAGCGCAGACCCGACCAGGATGCGGTCGGAGATCTTGGAGAAAGCGGAGGTACAACAGCTGTTGAACGAGCTGTTTAACTTCGCGGATGGGGGCTTCATCCGTGGCAGTGATCGGGTGCAAGCCTTCAAGTTAGGACGACCAGCACCGAAGGTATGTAGCAGACTTTGTTTGATCATTCGTATATCGTCTGCAGTTGACTCATCTCTGTTGCTTTTGCAGGTCGGTGATGTCGACCGGTGCGTGGTGTATGCATCACTGGCGCCGGGGATGGAAAATCCTGCGGGAGAGGTCCCGCCAGAGGAGGACGCTGCTCGGTGTACTCATTACACCAGCAGTGAGGAAGACCAAGCCCGCCCCGTCCCGGCCTCCGAGGAGCGGGTAGCGGGGAAAAGGCCATTGCCGGCGGATCCCTTGCCGACACCGGAGCTGCCGGCAGACCTACCGGCGGAGAGCAGCCAAGCGCCGAAGCGTCGTCGGCTCGTGCGGATCGTCGACGACGATGACGATGACGAGGAGGCTGCGCCGTCGTTGGTCCGACGGCCTCGGAGCCGCCCAGACACTGCGCCGGTCGCCACTGATCGAGTGGCCAGCGGCGCCGCTGCCCCGCGAGTTGCCGAGGTGGGGGCACAGGTGCCGACCGGCCGGGCGAGGAGGAGGTTCACCGCGACCCATCGTCGGTCAGACCTGTAAGTGTTCGACTTACGTATTTTGGACTCCTCTTTTTTTTTTAACTTTTGTTCCTGCAGTGCGGCATCGGATGTCGACCCTGGCCAAACTGCCGGCCAGGGAACGGGCGAGCCTGCCCGCGGTTCCGGGGATGCAGCCCCCCAGACCACAGAGCAGCCAACAGCTGCAGTCGCGCCTGGGAGCACCGAGGGGCTCCCGAGCGCGGCGCCGACAACAAGCAGCCCGACCAGGGCTGGAGAGGCTCCCCCAACTGACTCCTCGGAGAAGGGGAGATCTCCGACCGCTCCTCCTGCCGGGGGGAGTGAAGTCCCCCCGCTGCCCCGAGCAGGAGCCTCTTCGGCTGCGGGCTCCCCAGGTCTGGTCCAAGGGCCAGTAATGGCTGGGACCACCACCGGGGGTGACGCAGCACAGGAGGAAGAAACCCGGGCGGCCTCCGACGACGAGGTGGAGGAGATCGAGGGTCGTCCCCGTGATGGCCGCCAACACGTGTATGTGTGGCGCCAACGCGGGGATCACTTTATCGGTCATGAGGAGGTCGCCGAGACCGAAGAGGCCGCCAGGGTGGAGCGCGCGGCCAAGCGCCTTGTCGACGAAGTCAAGGTAAGCGGCTTTTTGTACTGCTGCGCATTCTTTTGCCTTGTCTTGCTTGATCGTTATATGCTTGCTTTGTAGGACGTAATGAAAACGGCGAAGTACCGGAAACGGTGCTTTGACCGGATAGAAGGCGTCATGGCCGAGAACAAGGCCCTTGCCGCGGAGGTAGACCGGTTGCGGGCGGAGGTCGGGGAGAAGGTGGTCGAGATGAGCGCCGAAAAGGAGCGTCGTCTCGACCTTGCTCGTCGTCTGGCCGACCAGTACCGGCTCCAGGAAGGTTAGTCACACGCTCCGAGCAGTTTCGCGTACTTGCATAGTTTGCTTTGCTGACCAGTTTAGTATTCACGCAGACTTGGAGGAGGAGGTGGCGAGCCTCCAACAAGAGAAGGAGCAGCTCAGCCAACAGCTCGCCGGTGCTCAGGAGTCCGGGCGGCGAGCGGAAGAGGAATTGGGTAGAAAAGACCGGGAGTTAGCTGGTAATGGGTGCCGCCTTGTTGGTTGCTGCCTGCCCCTTTGCTTGTCTGGTATGCCGAAAGTAACGTTTCGTTTCGTTTGCAGTGCTCAAGGTGAACACCAAAAAGCACCTGGATGACCTGGTCAAGGACCGGGACTCCTAGAAGGCCAACTGTTGCAGGATCTGGAAAGGAGTGTCCCCGGTCCTAGATCTGCTCAGCCCCGAGCTCCCGGAGAGCCAGCCCCGCGCGCCGCAGTTGACCCCGGTCGAGAAGGCGCAACGGGCGTGGGACTGGCTCCAGCAGTTTGTGAAGGACGCCGGGGAGTTTGCCGGCGCGCACGTCCTCAGCATGGTGCGCGCCCACTACCCCCTGGTCGACTTGAGCAGGCTGGAGAAGGGGTACCCGAAGGAAGTCGGTCCACAGGAAGCGGACGAACTTCGGGGTAGTCTGCTGGACTTGTCGTCGACGGTGATCGGCGACATCAACCTGTGCGGAACGGCCACTCCTCCAGACCAGCCGAGCTCAGATAGGTCGGCCAGGGAGTTGTCGGGCGCGTCCGTTGCGGGAGATGGGCGGTCGACGCCTGCGGTCTCGACCAGCCAGGCGCCGGTGGCCCCGACCCCTTCGTCCGGGCAGCAGGGCCAGGCGGGTGATCAGCCCGAGCAGCTAGGCCAATAAAGTAGTCTGTAGGAATAGACTAGTGTTTGCCCGTCAGGGTATTTATTGTAAACTTTGTATGTAAAGTTTGTAATAAAGTTTGCTTTTTGTCATGACTGTTGTTTTGAGCGCTGTAAGAATATCTGAGTGACGTGTCACCGCATTTGTCTTGGTTGTCGCTAAGAGCATCCGTTGCAGGAGTTTTGCCAAGTGCTGTATGTGACAAGGTATGGGCCAAAAATAGAGAATTTCATTATCAAAAATTATAAGATACTTACAAAAGAAAGTCATTAAAACTTTATGGATAGAAACGTCGCAGCTTGTCGATGTGCCAAGAATTAGGCACTCGTGTTCCGTCTAGGTATGCCAATCTGTAGGACGTAGGGCGTGTGACCTCGGTCACCACGAAAGGTCCTTCCCAGGGGGTGGATAGCTTGTGCATTCCCTCCTGGCTTGTTTTCCATCGAAGCACCAGATCACCAACCACGAAGGAACGGTCCTTGACGTTCCTGTTGTAGTATCGCCTGACTGCTGCGAGATATTTTGCTGTTCGGAGACACGAAACTAAACGCTTCTCCTCCATGCAATTGATTTCGAGTTCTCTGGCGTTGTCGGCGGTCGCCTGGTCGAAGTGCTCGATTCTAGGAGATCCGAAGTGTATGTCAGACGGCAAGACCGCCTCTGCGCCGTACACCATGAAGTAGGGAGACACCCCTGTGTTTCGACTGGTCTGAGTTCGGAGGCCCCAGACCACTGCCGGCAATTCTTTCATCCATCGACCGGGTGCTCTGTCGTTCTCGGTGTACAACCTTTTCTTTAGGGCGTCGACGATCATTCCGTTAGCACGTTCAACTTGACCGTTGGCACGTGGATGTGCCACTGACACATATTTTATGACTATGCCTCTGTCATCGCAGAAATCCCAAAAAGTGGTGCCAGTAAACTGAGTGCCCAGGTCGGTGATTATGCTGTTCGGGATGTCGAATCTGTGTATGATTTGATTGAGGAACTCCACAGCCTTCTCGGAGGTTGCCTTGACCAGGGGCATGTATTCAATCCACTTGGAGAACTTGTCGATTAATACGAAGACAAACTTGAAGTTGCCCGGGGCTGGTTTAAATGGTCCGATCATGTCAAGCCCCCAGCAAGCAAAGGGCCAAGACGACGGGATAGTTTGAATTTCATGGGCAGGTACGTGGGTCCTCTTAGCGAAAAACTGACATCCTTCGCAATGCCGAACCAGTTTTTCTGCGTCGCTGACCGCGGTTGGCCAATAAAAACCTGCTCGGAAAGCTTTTCCGACCAGAGTTCTAGATGCGGCGTGGTTGCCGCAGGATCCGGCGTGTATGTCCTCCAAGAGCTTGATACCATCGTCTTGGGGTATGCACTTGAGCAGTACCTCGGAGCTTGCGTTTTTCCGCATGAGTTTTCCGTCGACCAGGATGTAGTTCTTTGATCGTCGGATGAGACGCTCGTTCTCTGTTTTGTCGTGAAAACCTGTCCCGTCTGAGATGTATTTGATGAACGGGATACGCCAGTCACGCCCACCGGTGGTCGGAGTGGCGTCATCTATGAGCATTGCCTCGGTGGGTTGCTTGTTGACCAGGGGGGAGCTTACGCTCGGCTCATGGATGTCCTGGACGAAAATACCCCGCGGGATTTGGGCCCGAGACGAGCCTAACTTTGACAACGCATCTGCTGCTTGGTTCTTATCCCGGACCACGTGGATGTACTCTATGCCATAGAAGTTAGTTTCCCATTTGCGAATTTCTTTGCAGTAGAGATCCATCTTCTCGTGGGTTGCGTCCCACTCCTTGTTGAGCTGGTTGATGACCAAAGTGGAGTCGCCGTAGACATAGAGGCGCTTGACACCCAGTTCGACGGCTAGTCGTACGCCATGTAAGCAAGCTTCGTATTCGGCGACATTGTTTGACGCCGGAAAAAGGATCCGAAGGACGTAGCGGAGTTTGTCCTTGTTTGGTGATACGAACAATATCCCAGCGCCTGCGCCGTTGATGTTCAAGGACCCATCAAAGAACATTGACCAGTGGTCTGAGACATCTGGAACGGAAGGCTCGTTGAGATCCGTCCATTCGGCAATGAAGTCGACCAGGGCTTGAGACTTGACAGTGGTGCGACTCTGGAACTCTAGGGAAAATGGACATAATTCCATTGCCCATTTCACGATTCTGCCATTGGCGTCTTTATTGCGCAGGATGTCCCCGAGAGGAAAGCTGGTTGTCACCAGGACTCGATGGCCGTCGAAGTAGTGCTTCAGCTTTCTTGACGTTATCAGGATGGCATATATAAGCTTCTGTATTTGTGGGTACCTGGCCTTGGATTCGTTTAAAACTTCACTTATGAAGTAAACGGGTCTCTGGACCTTGAAGACGTGACCTGGTTCATCTCGCTCGACCACTATTGCCGTGGAAACAACCCTGTCGGTTGCAGCAATGTAAAGGAGCAGGTCTTCATTGGGCTGAGGCGCTGTGAGGACAGGCGGTGAAGTGAGGAAGGTCTTAAGCTGAGTGAACGCAGCGTCGGCTTCTTCTGTCCAGGAGAATTTTTCTGACGCTTTCAATAGTTTGAAGAAAGGGAGGCCTTTTTCTCCCAGCCTTGAGATGAAACGACTGAGGGCGGCCATGCATCCGGTTAGCTTTTGAATATCCTTGACGTTCTTCGGTGGTCGCATGTCGAGTACGGCTTTGACTTTTGAAGGGTTTGGTCGTATGCCGTCGCAACTGACGACGTTGCCGAGCAGTAGACCGGAAGGAACGCCGAAAATGCATTTCTTGGGGTTGAGCTTCCACTTGTACCTATTGAGTGCCTTGAAGGTTCGGTCTAAGTTGTCGATTAGGGTGCTCGCGTCCCTTGTTTTTACGACCACGTCGTCCACATAGGCCTCGACGAGGTCATCGCGAATCTCGTCGTGGAGGCATTGCTGGATGGCCCTTTGATAAGTGGCCCCGGCGTTTTTAAGTCCGAAAGACATGGTAGTGTAACAGTATGCGCCGAAGGGTGTGATGAAGGATGTTTTGATCTGATCTTCTTCCTTTAACGAGATCTGGTGATAACCAGAGTAGCAATCTAGAAAGGAGAGGAGTTCGCATCCGGCCGTTGAGTCGACCACCTCGTCGATGCGAGGAAGACCAAAAGGATCTTTAGGACAGTGTTTGTTGAGATCGGTGTAATCAACGCACATTCTCCATTCATTATTCTTTTTGCGTACAAGAACCGGATTGGCGAGCCAATCGGGATGATACACCTCTTTTATGAATCCGGCTGCTAGAAGCCGTGTTATTTCTGTCCTAATAGCCTCCTTTTTGTCACGAGCGAACCGTCGCAGTTTTTGCTTGATTGGTCTTGCGGTCTTCGAGACGTTTAAGGAGTGCTCGATCAGGTTTCGTGGGACACCGGGCATGTCTGCGGGTTTCCATGCGAAAACGCTCACGTTGTCCCTTAGAAACCTGACGAGCGCGTCTTCCTATTTTGGACCCAGGTTAGCCCCGATGAGGGCTGTCTTCTCGGGGTTGCCTTCGACCAGCTGCACTTCTTTGTACTCCTTGGATTTCGAATTCTTTCTGGCTGTCTCCTGCTCAGGTAATCGGAGCTGGTCGGGGGGCAGCTGTGCGGCTTGGTTTGCTGTTTCCGCCATGCAGATTGAGAGGTCAATTGCCTCGGTGATCTTGAAACTTTCTTCTTCGCAGGTGTACGCAGTGTAGACGTTGCCTCTGACGGTCAGGACACCCTTCTCCGTGGGCATCTTAAGCACTAGGTATGAGTAGTGCGGGACTGCCATGAACTTTGTCAGCGATGGGCGGCCCAGTATGGCGTGGTAGGTCCCGTCGAAGTCCGCGACTACGAAGTTGATGAACTCCGTCCGGAAGTGATCGGGTGTGCCGAATTGGACAGGCAATGTTATCTGTCCGAGGGGCACCGAACTTTGACCTGGCAAAACCCCCCAGAATTGGGCGTCGTAAGGTTTTAGTTGCGCCGGTGATATCTTGAGGGCGGGCAGGCTGTTGCGGAAAAGGATGTCGATGGAGCTTCCCCCGTCCACGAGCACGCGCTCGAATCTAATGCTATTGATGCAGGGATCAAGAATTAGTGGGAAACGACCCGGCTCTGGGATAGCGGCCCACTGGTCCTTCCTGCTGAACGCGATCTCCCTGTGGGACCAGGCGGGAAATTTCGGATCTGCGATCAGCCCGTCCGTGCTGTCTATGTTGAGGCAGGCTCTCTTTAACAGCTTTCTTTCTCGCTTGGACTCAGTGGAGACCTTGCCCCCGAAAATGGAGTGGACCACGTCGGTGGGGCTGGCGTATTGGTGTCGGGGGTCCCTGTCTTGGTCCTCATCCTCGTCTTCGTGGTCGTGCCCGTCGCGTTTGTTGCTTTTCTTGGCGGTGTCTTCTTGGGCGGCCCGCCGTGTATAGATATTTTTGAGGACGCGGCACTCTTCCATGGTATGGTTAGACTTTGGGTGTAGCTGGCACGGTCCCTTCAACGTTTTGTTGTAGTCGTCTTGGTAGTCCCGTCGTCCATTGGGACGTTTGACCGTGTTTACTTCGTGGTCGTATTCGCGAGGGCGCTTTCCTCTGAAGTCGTCGCGGCTGTCGCGCCGCCGATCCCAACCCTCTCGGTGATCGCGGTTGTCGGAGCGGCGGTGATTTCTGTTGTCGTAGCGACCACGACCGTCATCTCGCCGGGAGGGCTGGTCGGTGCCTCTCGCATCGTCTCGGATTAGTTTTTCTGCGTCATCAGCATCGGCATAATTTTTAGCCGTGGCGAGGAGCTCTGCTACCGTTGATGGGCGCTTACGCAACAGCTTGTTCCTCAGCGCTTCATGGAAACGCAAGCCCTTGATAAAGGCTGATATGGCCTCGTCATGAGAAATCTTCGGGATTTTGAGGCGCATATCCGAGAATCGTCGGATGTAATCGCGCAGAGGTTCATTCTTCCTGTCTCTTATCCTTTCAAGGTCATACTTGTTTCCGGGCTGCTCGCATGTGGCGATGAAGTTGTCGATGAAAGCCTGTCGTAGCTCTTTCCAAGAGTCGAAGGAGTTCTCGGGCAAGCCGAGAAGCCACTGATGACCAGCCTGGTCGAGGACTACGGGGAAGTAGTTAGCCATGACGTGCTCATCTCCTGCCGCTGATCGGACGGCGATTTCGTAGAGGGTGATCCAGTTCTCTGGATTTTCCTTGCCGTCGTATTTTTTAAGTTTTTCGAGCTTGAAATTGCGGGGCCACACGACCTGGCGGAGGTGTGAGGAGAACTGCCTTAGGCCCGGAGGACCATGGGTCGCATCATACTCGATGCGGCGCAGGTTTTCGTGGACTGCTCTCTCTGCGGCGCGCCTGTTGATGCGGTCCCTGGCATCTTTGGGAGGGATGTTGTGGCGGAGATCCCTGTGTTGATCTTCTTCTTCTTGGCCGCGTACGCGGTTCTGCTGGCGGCGGCCATCGGCGTCCCGACCACCATCGTCGCGCCGTGAGTCCCCTCGACGGTTGTCGGGGGAGCGGCTGCGGCGACGCCTGCTGGGTGAGGCCCGGCTACGATGAGTCTGGTCGGAGGCGGCTTCCGTATAAGAGACGTCCTGGACTCTCTTGAGCAGAGTGGCTGTCTGTCCCATCGCGGCGATCAGGTGTGCTCGGATACTGGTCCGGACTCCCTGGCATTCGGGGGTGTCAGGAAGCCGATCCAGGTTGGCCAAGGCGACAGCCACGTTGGCGCTTGGCGTTTTGTAGACCGGCTGGTCCCCGACCATGTCAAAGGCATCGTTGAGGTTACCTGGTGGCGTCTGTTGTTGCTCGTCCGCACGCCGTCGGGCGCGATCGGCGTTACGCTGTTCACGGAGTTGCCTCTGGTCGTCTGTTTCTCCGTCAACAGCCGGTTCGTCGGCGCTGACATTGAATACAATATCCCCTCGCCGGGGAGGGAATATCGGGAATCGGTCGAAACCCGGAGGGTGTGAAGGAAAATCCAGGTCGTAGTCCTCGTCTTCGGTGTTCACAACCTCGGTGGGGACGGAGCCGGTGCTTGAGTTGGTGCTGGAAACCTGGCCGTCCCGTAGCTCTCGGATGGTCACCATGTTGACATGGTGACGATTGTTCCTTGTCGGCGACCAGCCCGCTTTGCTGAAAACGGATTGGACATGCTGTGAGTAAACAGAGGCCGAGTTGTTCAGGCCGCAAGGATAGCCTTCCTTTTTGAGCTCGACGGATCGTCCTGAGGGGGTTGAGGTTATCGTCAGGGACGTTCCCAGCCGTTCGTGTGTGGCGACACGAGTTGGCCGGCGGAATTTCGAAAAATCCGCTCGAGCGGCTTGGTCGGGCCGGCGCAGAACTCCGTCTATTAGTTGGGAGACTTCGAGTAGCTTGGAGTCGGCGCGATCGAGCGCTTGGAGGAGGTCCGAGCAGTCGATCTCCTTTCCCTTGTAGAGCGGGAACGGTGGTCGGGAGCTTGGTGCCGTCATGCGTGTGGTCGGAGACGGCGTGATCTCAGATTGGATCTGGATCTCTTTCGGAACCGTGGTCGCGAAACCGCCGCTGCACGTCGTCCACGTGATCTGGCCGACGGTGAACGTGAGGCCTTCGGGCACGGTCGCGGAAGCTGGGATCGTGACCATCTTGTTCGCCGGAAAAGTTGCACGCACACCCCCTACCTGGCGCGCCACTGTCGACGAAAGCTAGTCGGCAGTCTACCTTGGGGTATACCCACGGTAGTAGTTTATCGGTAGACGGTGCGCAAACTACGAACTCGATGGTGACGCAAGACACGGACAAGCTTTTTATCCAGGTTCGGCCGCCGAGTTGGCGTAATACCTACGTCCTGCGTCTGGTTGTATTGATTTGTGCTGAGAGAATATGATGTCCTAGGGGGGTCCCTTGCCCCTCCTTATATAGTCTGGAGGGCAGGGTTACAGATCTAGAAACTAATCCTAGTCGGTTACAATCGCCATAGATAATTCGATATCAATTCCTATTCTAACCGACTAGAATCCTGCTTGATCTCCACGTCTTGTTTCCTTGTGCGAAACTCCGAGCTGTCGGATCAAGCCTTGAACTCGTCTCGTAGTGGGCCAAGCTTCCTGGCTAAAGTCTATCCGTAAGGGTATAGGGGTTTATACCCCCACAACAGCCTGCTGCTTGGCCTTTCGAGAAGAAGAAGTGTCCAGAAATAGACGCGGTGCGCACGAGAAGGCGGCACTGGTGGATGACTTGTGGGGTCGAATTCCCTTGGCCCCATCCGTCGGCAACAGGTGGTGGTGGCTGCCCCCACCACTGGGAGTGGATAAAGTGGTGGCGATTGTTGGATTGGATCCAGGCACGCGCGTGGCTGTCAGTCAGCAGCACAGTGACAATACTTAGACTTGTTTAGGCCTGGCCTTGTTTAGTTTAAAAAAAATTGTAAAATTTTTTAAATTTCTTATCATATTGAATCTTGCGACACATGTATAAAGTATTAAATATAGGTAAAAGAAATAACTAATTGCACAGTTTGTCCATAATTTTCAAGACCAATCTTTTAAACTTAATTAGTCCATGATTGGATAATATTTATCAAATACAAACGAAAGTGATACAATGTCCATTTTGCAAAATTTCTTGGAACTAAACAATTCTGAAAAAAATTACAAATTTTTCAGATTCCCCATCACATCGAATCATGCATAAAGCATTAATAAAAAAGTAACTAATTGCATAGTTTGTCTGTAATTTATGAAATGAATCTTTTGAGTCTAATTAATCCAGATAATATTTGCCAAATAAAAATAATAATGCTATAGTAGCGAAATCTTTTTTTTTATTTAAACAAGGCCTTAGAGAAGAGGATATTAAGATATAATTCTTAAGAAAGAAAATGTTTACCTTAGGGAATGGTTGTCTCTGCCTACCATATGAGAAGGTCAAGGCCACCACTGCTAAATATAGACAATAAGACGGATAAAAGTTACAAAATCGACAATAACTCCGTTGCAACGCACGGGTATTTTTGCTAGTAATATCCTATGCGTCTAAATATTGGATGTGACGAGAAATCTTGAAAAAATTTGGTTTTTAGTGGAAATCAAAAAGGCCCTGGCTTCGTTCCCCACTCCCGAGATCTGCTTGCCGCTCACGTCTCCGGCGATCGCCGTAGGCCACGGGTGTTACACTTCGGCAAGATCGAGATGGATTAATCGGTGGCCGGCGGAATTCACAATGGTGAGAGCGTGGAGACGCGGGCTCAAGCCGCTGCGGCCAGCGACGCCAAGTGCGCGGGTGAAGGGCTACGACCCTCGATGGCCGGATCCGACCTCGCCCCTTCCGCCTTCGCCTCCGCCTCCTGCCCATCATCGGCGAGGTCGCGGGAGAGGCGTGCCGACGCCCCGCGGCCGGATCCGGCCTCATCGCTGGGGCCTCGTCCTCCTGTGCCTCGGCGAGCACGCAGGGGAGGCGCACTGATGATGCGCTGCGGCCAGATGTGGCCTCGCTTCCTCCGCCTTCATCGACTGTCCATCGGCAAGAGAGCGAGGAAGGGGCGCCGACCAGCCGCGGCCCGATCCGGGCTCGACGGCTCACCCTCCGCCCCATGCCCATCGGCGAGCGGGCCTCGACGACAACGCGCCAGAAGAACACCGACCGCTACTGCAGCCGTCGACTGGTCGCTCCTGCCGGAGGAGCTTCTTCTCGTCATCATGGGGCACCTCGAGGTCATTGACCTCGTCCGCTCCGGCGCCGCTTGCTCCTCCTGGCACCCCGCGTTCACGGCCTTCCGCCGCCTCCGCATCCCTTCCCCGAAGCAGGCCCCCTGTGCACTCTACACCGCCCGCGACGAGGACCCCGACATCGCAGTGCTCTGCGCCCCTTGCAGACCGACCTCCATCGGTGCTTCCAGATCCAGATTGCCCTCCATCCGTACTGCCCTCCCGGGCCTTCCGCTCAGCCGCCGGACTTTCGTCGGCTCGGCGTATGGGTGGCTCGTCACCGCAGACGAGGATTCCAACCTCCACGTCGTCAATCTCCTCATCGGTGCCCAGGTCGCGCTCCCGCCCCTCGCCAGCCTCTACAACGTCGAGAGCCTAACGGACGAGGGTGGCGACCTAACATACCGGGTCTTCGTGAACCGGGAAGCTGATGAGGAGCCCACCGACAACCTCACCGCCCTCGCCGCGCGTGAGATCATGTACTTTCGTGCCGTCCTGTTGTGCTCACCTTCAGCCGGGGCCGAATGCATCGTGCTCCTCATTCACTGGCCCGAAGGTGAGCTCTCGTTTGCCAGGCTTGGCGATGAGTCCTGGATGCCGGTCTCTGCCATGGGCCACGGCCCCCTTGAGCGTAGCGGTTACCATGATGCTGTTTACAACTCTGACAATGGCCTGTTCTATGTTCTGCGCTTTGACGGCGCTATCTACACCTTGGACCTCAATGGGCATTCACCATCAGCTAGCAGGATCATGCGTTCAGCAATGCCGATATACCATCCTGGCCGCACCCATGATCTCATAACAATGTACCTTGTTAAGACGCCATCAGGCGACCTCCTGCAGGTGTTCAGGTGGATAGAAATGAGCCTGTACCCATTCCGCCATCCGCCATACACTGATGACAATGAGTTCTACAGCATTTATGCACAGATTGAGTCATTTGATGTGCAGGTCTTTAAGGTTGATCTCCATGGACAAAAACTGGACCATATCACCACCTTGGGAGATCACTCATTATTTCTTGGATACAATAATTCCATGTGCATTTCAACAAAGGACTTGCCAATGTTGGAGCCCAACCTTTTCTATCTGATGGACAATTGCAAACATGTATATAAGGCAACAGAAAGTTTCCGAGACATGGGTTTTTACAAAATCGGAGAAATTCCCATATACAATGGAGGTCCAAGGACGCCCAATCATGGATGTTTTCCCTTTGCTTCGAAGCCTTTCCCAGTCCCAATTTGGATTACACCATCTGTTTACTAGGTTCATGATGTTGTGTCTAACATCAGAAGGTAACCGTCCAGTCTGATCCCTGTTATGTCAAATAGAGCTTATTGGCAGTAGTTAGTTTGTTAGCGTGTCTTTCATTTTTATTTTCATTGTGTTCTGGTTAGAGGCTTTAACGATTCAAACAGCATGCTAGGGCAAACTCAATGCTTGCATTTTGTTAGTGTGGGGGCTTGTAGTGTGTCGGGCGTGGCATGGCCAGGTTGAGGGATTTTAGATACATAGATTATATCTAGATGCGCAGCAAAATGTATGTACTTAAAAAAGCCAGAACAACTTACAATTTGGAACAAAGGGACTACTTAATTGTGGAGTTTGGAAAGAGCTTTGTGGGGAAAAATCATGTTCCGTTCTAATTATAGGTCACTTTAGCTTTGTTCTAAGTCAAATTTCTCTAATTTTGATCCATTTTTATAAGAAAGAAACTGCACCACTTCTACAACAGCAAATTAGTTTCATCAAATTCTTCAAGAAATGTTTTGATAGTGTACTTATTTGAATTCATGTATGTTAATATATTT
>NW_018396518.1:0-18306 GCF_000003195.3 Sorghum bicolor | reverse complement strand
TCCAACTTGAATTTTGCAAATTCAAGCTTGGGGGAGTACTTTACATAAAAACATGATTTGCCATGTTGCTATGTTGGTTGTCCTTACCTTTGAGACATTCTGAATTTCTAAAATACTAATTACACTACTTCACCTCCACTTGAGTGGATCTCTATAAATGCTCTCATGCTACCTTTATTTGCTTTAGTATATGTCTTGGTTTGGAGTAGTTTCATTTATCTCTTAATTAAGCATGGTGCTTAGTTTAGGAATGATGATCTTACTTCCAAAGGATTTTTTAAATTAAGCATGGTGCTTAGGTTAAAATGCCCTCCTAAATCAAATTAGACATGGTGTCTAGGTTGATTTTTTAGCCGATAGTATGCTATAGTAGATATGGGATATTTTGTTGGACTAACCCCTGCAGGAAAACTTTCAATATGAACCTAGGAAGTCCTGAGATACAAACTCACATTGGAGATAAAGGAGACACATGAAGTTTAACAATTTGCACAAGAAGGACATAGCTCATTCGTCATAAAGAGATGATCCATGGAGGGTGCCATAAACACGATGCACAACCGCTAAGAAAGGAAAGCTTCCACAAGGTGATACTATACCATCACTCTTCAAGTAAGGTAACACCTTAAGGTACTTAACTATCACTTTTATAAGCTTCTCTTTGGTTCTGGCATACACATGAATAAAAGAGACAAACATGTATGATTTGTAGCTCCAAATTAACCAACCCAATTAATTCAACATGTTTGGTCCTTTAATCTTTGTTCTTAGTACTACCTCATCATGCAACATTTTAAAGATTTTCAAAGATAAAATTCTCCAGAATTCTAGCATCTCTAGGAACAGATAAATAACAGCTCAACCATCCCATATCATATCCGTTAACGACTTAGACTTTAGATCAAGTACTCTTCCCACAAGTTCAGGTTTAGAGAAAATCTTAATTCATAACAATCATGCCTAAACTTGAGAGAGAATTCGATTTCAAGAACTAGTCATGGCAGAGCAACTATTTATTATTTCCATGTGAGAGCTTATCACGAGGGTTCATAGCAAACTTTATTTATTTATTTAGCAAACTAAGCAAAGTTATATATATAAGCACAAAATCTTTATTTGGGTTTTTATGATTATGTATCTTTTTATTATTTGGGTAAAGTATAAACGCGAGTAGAAACACTTAGCTGGATGAATGGGGGTGCTTTCCCCCAAGCTGGATTTTGACGTAATTTCATCTGATGTAGCTAGCAGGTGGCGGAGGTGTATTTGAATGTCGGCAGCACCCTGACAGCAATTAGAATGTCCTCTGTCTGCTAGTCTTCTTTGATCCTTGAATTCTGTGGAGCTCAAATAGACAACAAAGCTTTGTGGAACTAGTTAAGTGTTAGCAAAAATATCTAGCCTTTATCATGTTGAGCCTCCTCAATAAATGTTACTCTCTTTGGTAGGATCATAAATTTATTTTTATATTTTTATTGTAAGATGAAAACATATTTATTTTATGCCACCACAGTCAATATATCTATGGGTTTTAAACCACAAGTCTACTTTCATGTGTCTTTAGATTTTATGATGTAGTGCAATGAGCAAATATTTTTTTTGTTTTCTTTTCTAATGCTAATGTGGAAAAGTAAATATGCTAATGCAAATGATGGAATAAAAAAGGAAAAGGAATGCAGAAAAGATAAATATGGATAAATACCGATTTTACCTTTCGGTAAGGATCCAATGTTGTAAGTCTTTCTGGACAAGACTTCTCACCGTGTTCATTTTTCAGGTGCGTCATTTGATTCATGTATGGACCTTGACGTCTACACCTCTTAATACGGTGTCACCCATGTTCTTCGTTTTCCTAGCAATTTGAAGTGCGGCGTTGGCAGTATCTTGCTCAGTGTGTTTGTGCTCGTAGATCCAGGTCCTTCACTTGGTGGAATCTGGGAGTTGTAAAACTCCACCATGTTTTGTTCCAAGTGTACCTGCTCATAGAGACAAGGCAGAGATCAAGTGCATGGGTCCTATTGGTGGAAAACACCAACAGAACCAAAAGTATATTTATTCTTCTCTATCCTTAAGCATAGGGAGCATGTCAAAGTTGATGGATGATAAGTTCATGAGTGTAGCATTTAAAACATTTGTCAAATCCGATCGCTCAACCTTATGGAAAGATAATCTATCTATGTATATGTCTTTTTTCTTTATATCTTCCCAAAGATTGAATGTGCAACATTTTAGCTCATATGATTAGGAGTGTAGGATCATGGAGGTAGTACTAGGAACAAAGATTAAAGGACTAAACATGCTGAATCAGTTGGGTTGGTTAACTTGGAGTTATAAATCATACATGTTTGTCTCTTTATTTATTTGAACGCTAGAACCAAGGAGAAGCTTATAAAAGTGATAGTCACATATGTTAAGATGTTACCTTAATTGAAGAGTGATGGTACCATCTTACCTTGTGGAACTTTCCCATTCGTAGTGGTTGTGTATCTTGTTTATGTACTTTGTCTCCTTCCATGGATGATCTCTCTATGATGAATGAGCTATGTCCTTCGTGTGCAAACTGTTAAACTTCATGTGTCTCTCTCTTCATCTGTGATGTGAGTTTATCTCAGGACTTCCCAAGTTGATATTGAAAGTTTTTCTATAGGGGTTAGTCCGACAAAATATCCAATATCTACTATAGCATACTATCGGCTCAAAAATCAACCTAGACACCATGTCTAATTTGATT
Organism: Sorghum bicolor; assembly: GCF_000003195.3. Classification (NCBI taxonomy): domain Eukaryota; kingdom Viridiplantae; phylum Streptophyta; class Magnoliopsida; order Poales; family Poaceae; genus Sorghum; species Sorghum bicolor. The sequence continues at coordinate 15,575 of NW_018396518.1, read as the reverse complement.
TAGGAGGGCATTTTAACCTAAGCACCATGCTTAATTTAAAATCCATTGGAAGTAAGATCATCATTCCTAAACTAAGCACCATGCTTATTTAAGTGATAAATGAAACTACTCCAAACCTAGACATATACTAAAGCAAATAAAGGTAGCATGAGAGCATTTATAGAGATCTACTCAAGTGGAGATGAAGTAGTGTGATTAGTATTTAACAAATTGAGCATGTCTCAAAGGTAGGGACAACCAACATAGCAACATGACAAATGATGTTTTTATGTAAATTACTCCCCCAAGCTTGAATTTTGCAAAATTCAAGTTTGGATTTAATTCAATGTTGTATGATGATTGGTTGGACATACCTTGTGCTTGTCATTCATTCGATCTTCTTGCTCCAATCCTAGAAAGGTTAGTGACAAGAATACCCGAAGGAATTTTTTTACAATTATCCTTATATGCTCAATACGCAAGGTAATGTTGTAAATAATTAAAAGCTCATGTTATGATCTGTCGAGGATATCAGTAAGGGGTATCCTAACTGATGTGCATATCGAGAGCATCCGTACGAAAGTCGAGGCCTCCAACTCGACGCCCAGTTGTACGCACGGTCCTCGACGGCCGTGGCCACGAACACGGCAAGAGCTTCCTGCGAATCGACTAGGGCTCGAGCGCTGGCTACCGTCGAATACGAAAACAGGCTCGTGCGAAGCGGGAGGCCTCGAGCGCAAGGATGCCGCCCGCCGCCTGACGCGGGCACGGGAGTCAGGGCATTTAATGCGCCTGCTGCGTTCTCACCTAACCCGTCCGTCACGGGAAGCGTGACAGGGGACAAGCACCTGTCTTGTCGTTCTTTTTGCAGCCTTCCCCACCAAACAAGCCAGAACATGGTAGGGTGTAGGGTGTGGGTCGGAACGTTAGGTCAAGACCCCCCTCGAGACACCCAAAGTCAGCGCTCTGGCCAATAAGGCGTTACATGGCGCCCGACCCTCGAGTAGGCACGCTTCCTTCCTGAGGAAGGATCGAGCGACGAATGACAGCACTTCAACCACTCCGACGTAGCTGCTACCATGACGTACAAGCATGCAACAGATAGGCTAGTCTAGGACGGTGCACAGGAGCAGGATTCAGGGGCATGCGTAATCATCATCAAGGTACCAAGACAAGACAGCTCGAGGCCACGCCGGTACGGAGGCCTTGAGTAGGTCAGCGCACCGCATCCCTATCGACCCCTACTCTGACGCCTATCCATGTACCCTAGGCCTCTCCTTGGAACTATAAAAGGGGAGGTCCAGGAGCGGATACGAGAAAAAAAAAGACAAGTCATACGTAGTAGAGCAACCTCACTCCACCTCAGTTCATACCACGCTTGTATTCACCCCTGTACAAGCACTTAGGTGCAAAATAATACAAACACTCCCCCCGCTGGACGTAGGGCCTTCTCTTGCCCGAACCAGGATAAATCTTTGTGTCTTTTTGCATCACCATCTGGAAAAGGGAGCACGCATACAAGTTTTACTCGTTGGTGTGACCCCCCCGGGGGAAAACACTGACAGTTAGCGCGCCAGGTAGGGGCCCTACGTGTTTTTCACCAATTTCCCATCTCTTTCCAGATGGCCACTCATGTTTCGCCGATTCCGCGCTCCACGGTGATTTGGTTCGGCAGCCTCGAGTTCATGTCTACCGGTTTCGGCTATGACATGATCCTGCTCTTGGTCAAAGGACCGGGAGGAGCTCGCATCGCACCAGCAAGACTGAGAGCTCCGAGACGGCCTCACCACCACGCCTCCCAGCCAAAGAAGAGGCCTGGACAGCACCACCATCACCCCTCTCCCTCGTCACAATCGCCAGTTCGTGCCAGGCGGGAGGTGACACAGGAGCCGACAGCCCCGTGCGCCGAAACCGCGGGTATGACGGCCCAACGCCACGAGGATCGCACGACCACGATGGGAGACGGCGCGCATTGCGCACTCTCGCCTGCCACGACACTACTTCCACATGGGCTGTTCGCCACAAGAAGAGCGCTGTCGTTCGGTCTGGACAACGCCGCAGCGTCGCTCGCCAGGACAATATGTCCAAACGCCCAGACGTACGTGGAGAGACCAATGGTCCTCCCACGCGACAATGGAGCACGGCCACAGACATCCGAGCTGCCAGCCTTCTTGCAGGTACGAGGCCTCCGCCGCCTAGGACCTGGGCGATACACGATTACCTCCCTCAGGCAACGGCTACTAGAGTTAGGACGTGGATGCTTCTACGCCGCCAAGCCGGACTCCGGCTCTGATTCCGATTGCTACAACCCTACTAGTGAATGCTTCCACGTGGACGGGGCGGTGAAAACTACCGACGAGACACAAGATGCTATTGCAGGAGGTCGAGCCCCCTCCACAAGAAGACAGAGCCCAGGACGCCTGGGAATGACGGTCAGGTCGACCACCCTCCACAAGAAGACAGAGCCGCGCAACTTGCGCAACTACGAGAGCTCAAAGCAAAGCTCGACGAAGACCGCGAGCGCTTTGTCCTGCTTGAACAGATCCTCGAGCAGGACCAGCCGTACCCGCTTGGCGGAAGTGTCCGTAGACAGGCTCGAGAGGTACATCGGCAAATCGTTGGAGACGGGGAACTAGAGCAGCCCGTCAGCCCTTTCCCTCGAGCAGGCCAGAACGTCGTGGCGGCAACGATGCTGCTACGCAATATGCCCGAACCGTCAAACTCTCAAGCACGACGCATTCGAGACGAGGTGCAAACTCTGCTCCAAGTAGCGGCAGTTCAGTAGGCCGAAAGCTCGACCTCTCGACGTCGAGGAGCAGCCACAGAAAAGCATGATGAGCCGGCCCAGAACGAAAAGGAGGTGTCGGTCCATCAGCAGCCACCCCCTCGAGGGAAAAAGACAACACTCGTCCTCCACCACCCCGTCGACAACCAACGGCGACACGACGCACGACGCGACATCGACGAGAATCATCGCCGTTGATATGGGGACGTAGAAGAGCGCGGTTACCGCGCCCACCGCGCCGGGAGATACGACACCGACGAGGACCGGATGGCTCCGGAACCACCGGGCCCTCGGGTGTTCAGCAGAGCAATCCGCAGCACGCCCCTGCCCAGCCCATTTCGACCCCCGACCGGCATCGCTATATACAACGGGGAGACCAAGCCTGAGCTATGGCTGGCAGACTTCAGGCTAGCCTGTTAGTTGGGAGGTGCTCGAGGAGACGATCGAGCCATCATCTGACAGCTGCCACTTTTTCTCTCCGACACCACCCGCAGATGGCTCGAGGAGCTCCCGGCCAACCAAATCCACGATTGGGTCGATTTGGTCAGGGTATTCGAGGGTAACTTCAAAGGAACCTACATACGGCCCAGCAACTCGTGGGACCTCAGCAAGTGCAAGCAAAAGTCAGGAGAAACTCTCCGAGAGTATGCTCGACGCTTCTCGAAGCAACGCACCGAGCTGCCACACTTCCTAGACCACGACGTCATCCTGGCCTTCGTCTCGGGCACCACCAGTCGAGATTTGGTGCGGGAGTTAGGCCGGAATCGTCCTCAGACCGTCGATGAGCTGATGGACGTGGTGGCAAACTACGCTACAGGGGAAGAAGCGGTCGGTGCCTTCTTCAGCTGCGAAGGAGGGAAGGGCAAGTCGCCTGCCAATGACGATGAGGGCCCCAGTCGGGGACCCAAGAAGAAGAAGAAGAAGAAGAAGAAAGCACGACCATTCTAGCGGGAAGCCCTTGATGACGATCTCGTCGCTGCCATGAAGCGCAAAAGGCCTTGAGGACCCCCAGAGCGGGCTATCTTCGAAAAATGCTAAAGGAGCCCTGCCCTAACCATAAGGGAGGGGCAAACCACAAGCTCGAGGATTGCCGTATGCTAAAAAAGCACTTCGATGGCCTGGGGTTCAAGAAGGACGACCCGAAGAAAGAGAAGAACGGCGACAAGGGAGACGACAAAGATGATGAAGGTTTCCCAGCCGTCCACGACTGCTACATGATCTACGCCAGACCCTCGATGCAGCTAACCGCAAGGCAGCGCAAGAGGGAGCACCGCGAGGTCTTTGCGGTGAGGATGGCGGTGCCCCAGTACCTCAACTGGTCAAACACCCCCATCACCTTCGATCGAGACGACCACCCCGACAAGGTATTCGACCCTGGTGTCTACCCGCTCGTCGTCGACCCCATCATCGTCAACGCAAGGCTCTCGAAGGTGCTGATGGACGGCGGCAGCAGCCTGAACATCATCTACCTCGAGACCCTCGACCTTCTCGGCATCAACAGGGCACAGCTCCAACCAAGCACCTGTGGATTCCATGGTGTCATACTAGGAAAGAAGGCGCTGCCGGCAGGTCGAATCGACTTGCCGGTCTGCTTTGGCACGACGGCCAATTTTAGAAAGGAGACCCTCACCTTTGAGGTGGTAGGATTCTGAGGCACGTACCATGCCATCATCGGGCGCCCGGGCTACGCCAAGTTCATGGCTATCCCCAACTACACCTACCTGAAGCTGAAGATGCCCGGGCCAAAGGGGGTCATCACCGTCAGCTCCTCCTACGAGCACGCGTGCGAATGCGACGTTGAGTGCGTCGAGTATGGGGAGGCTGTCGAGAACTCCACCGAGCTCGCCTCGAAGCTCAAGGCCCTGGCCGCGGAGGCTCCAGAGCCCAAACGTCACGTAGGCAGCTTCGAGCCGGCGGAAGGAAAGAAGAAGATCCCGCTCGACCTCGACAACTCCGACGGCAAGGTGCTGACGATCAGCACCGACCTCGACCCTAAATAGGAAGTCGTGCTCATCGACTTTCCCCGTGCAAACGCCGACATGTTTGCATGGAGTCCTTCGGACATGCCAGGCATACCGAGGGAAGTCGCCAAGCACTCCTTGGAAATTCGAGGCGGTTCCAAGCCAGTGAAGCAGCGGATGCGTCGCTTCGACGAGGAGAAGCGCAAGATCATTGGCGAGGAGATCCACAAGCTTTTGACGGCCGGATTCATCAAGGAGGTTCACCATGCCGACTGGTTAGCAAATCTTGTACTAGTTAAGAAAAAGAATGTGAAAATGAGGATGTGTGTCGATTATACTAGTTTAAATAAAGCATGTCCGAAAGTTCCTTTTCCATTGCCACGTATCGATCAAATTGTTGATTCTACTGCGAGATGTGAAACCCTTTCTTTCCTTGATGCATATTCTGGTTACCATCAAATAAAAATGAAAGAGTCCGACCAGCTCGCGTCGTCTTTCATCACGCCTTTTGGGATGTACTGTTATGTGACCATGCCGTTCGGGCTTCGAAACGCGGGAGCAACATACCAGCGATGCATGCTCCACGTGTTCGGCAGACATATAGGGTCGACGGTCGAGGCATACGTCGACGACATCATCGTCAAGACAAAGAAACGAGGAGATCTGATTCAGGACCTCGAGATCGCTTTCAGTTGCTTACGTGCCAATAAAATCAAGCTCAACCCCGAGAAGTGTGTCTTTGGCGTGCCTCGAGGCATGCTCCTGGGTTACATAGTTTCCCAACGCGGCATCGACGCCAATCCCTAGAAAGTTTTGGCCATTACGAGAATGGGGCCGATCCGAGATGTCAAGGGAGTGCAAAAAGTCACGGGATGTTTGGCGGCGCTAAGCCGTTTCATCTCGAGGTTGGGGGAGAAGGCATTGCCACTGTACCGGCTCTTGAAAAATGGCGAGCGTTTCTCCTGGAACGCTAAAGCCGAAGAAGCCCTCGATAACCTGAAGAAAACACTTACCTCGGCCCCAGTCCTGGTCCCACCCCAACCCACAGATCCTCTGCTTCTGTACGTTGCCTCGACGACCCAGGTCGTCAGTGCGGCAGTGGTGGTCGAGAGGCAAGAAGAGGGGCATGCGCTACCAGTCTAGAGACCAGTCTATTTCGTCAGCGAGGTACTCTCAGAAACCAAGGCACAGTACCCACAGATCCAGAAGCTCATCTACGCTGTGATCCTCGCTCGACGCAAGCTGCAACAGTACTTCCTCGGCCACCCTATCACGGTGGTCTCATCCTTCCCCTTGGGTGAGATCATCCAAAGTCGGGAGGCCACGGGAAGAATCCTAGTGGTCGATCGAGCTCATGAGCGAGACCCTCACTTATGCGCCTCATAAAGCCATCAAGTCTCAAGCTCTGGTAGATTTCGTCGTGGAATGGACGGACTCCCAGCTCCCCCCGGCTCAAGTTCAGGCAGAACTATAGATGATGTATTTCGACGGGTCTCTCATGAAGATAGGAGCTGGGGCGGGCCTGCTATTCGTCTCACCCCTGGGCGTTCATATGAGGTATGTCATTAGGATACATTTTACAGCATCCAACAACGTCACGGAGTACGAGGCCCTTGTCAACGGTCTGATCGCCATTGAGCTAGGAGTTCGACGCCTCGACGTTCAAGGTGACTCCCAACTCGTCATCGACCAAGTGATGAAGGCCTCCAACTGCCACGACCCGAAAATGGAGGCATACTATAAGGAAGTACGTTGACTTGAGGACAAGTTCCACGGTCTCGAGCTCGTCCACATCGCCTGACGCTACAACGAGGCAGCCAACGAACTCGCCAAGATCGCCTCGACTCGAGGTACGGTCCTGCCCGACGCGTTCTCAAGAGATCTACACGAGCCATCCGTCGACTTGGGCTCGGGGGCTGGCGTCGAAGCCGCCCCCATCTAGCAAATCGACACCGTCGAAGCGCTGCTAGCGGCAGCCGAGGTGATGGAGGTGGAACCGCGGCCCAGTCGGCCGTTCGACTGGCGTACGCCGTTCCTTGATTACCTGATCCGTTGCGAGCTACCAGAAGATCGATCTGAGGCCCGCCGTATCGCTCGACGGGCCAAGTCATACATAATCTTTGGCAAAGGCAATGAGCTATACCGATGAAGCCCGACAGGAATCTTGCAGTGTTGCATCACCATAGAAGAAGGCCGAAAGCTCCTCGAGGATCTACACTCGGGGGCTTGTGGCCACCATGCTGCTCCACGGACCCTCGTAGGGAACGCTTTCCGACAGGGCTTCTACTGGCCAACGGCCGTAGCTAACGCCATCGAGCTCGTACACTCGTGACATGGGTGCCAATTTTATGCCAAGCAGATGCATCTCCCCGCCCATGCTCTCCAAATGATCCCTGTCACGTGGCCATTCGCGGTGTGGGGTCTCGACCTCGTAGGGCCTCTCTAGAAAGCGGCAGGAGGCTACACCCATCTGCTGGTGGCCATCGACAAATTCTCCAAGTGGATCGAGGCTCGACCCATCATGAACATCCGCTCCGAGCAAGCTATCCTTTTCTTCACCGACATCATCCACCGGTTTGGGATCCCCAACGTCATCATCACCGACAACAGCACTCAGTTCACTGGCAAAAAGTTCTTGGACTTCTGCGATCGGCATCACATCTGTGTGAACTGGTCTGGAGTGGCCCACCCTCGAACTAACGGCCAGGTCGAGCGTGCCAACGGCATGATTTTGCAGGGGCTCAAACCGAGGATCTACAACCGCTTGAAGAAATTCGGCAAGAAATGGGTCGAAGAGCTCTCTTTGGTCCTATGGAGCTTAAGGACGACGCCGAGCAGGGCCACAAAATACACCCCATTCTTCATGGTCTATGGCTCCGAAGCCGTGCTCCCAACAGACCTCGAGTATGGGTCCCCTCGACTCAAAGCATACAACGAGCAATCAAACAAGGAGACTCGAGAGAACGCAGTCGACCAGCTCGAAGAAGCTCGAGACATGGCCCTCCTCAACTCCGCCAGATACCAACAAAAGCTTCGACGCTATCACGACAAGCACCTGCGCAAGAGAGATCTGAACATGGGCGACCTTGTCCTACGTCGGCGGCAAAGCAACCAAGGACGCCACAAGTTGACTCCACCCTGGGAGGACCCATACGTGGTGGCCAAGGTCCTGAAGCCGGGGACATACAAGCTCGCGGACGAAAAAGGGGCAATCTTCACCAACGCGTGGAACATCGAACAGCTACGTCAATTCTACCCCTAGAATTTCAAAGCTTTATGTTCCCATGTACATTCTATACCAAGACTTTGTGAATGAATGAATGAATGGATAAGATCTTTCCCTCGAGTAATTTACTTTTTTCATGGGTCGAAATCTCGACGTTTGAAGGGAGTACCCACTATGACCCATCATAGTCGATACCCCCTCGGGGGCTAGCAGGGGGTGCCCCCCAAGTGTCGAAAAAACTAAGTGATTTTCTCGTTCCAATTTAGTAAACCTCGCACGGTCGAGCAGTATAGGCACCTCAAGCCCCTTAAGGGCCGAGAGACAACGAGCCTGAGAACTCCTACAGCCCTGGGCTATGGTAACTCTACTCGCTTCCTCACCCTCGAGGCAATCAAGGTCGCCTTAACAAAAGACCAAACAGGAAATACTGACATAGGCAGAAATGGAAACGAAGGAACCTCGAGCGGAAAGATAGGCAAATATTCACACATCCATAAATCACTTAAAAAACACAGTATCACTTAAGACAGAATAATAGGTACTATACAAGGGGCCTTAGCACCCAGAGTAGGCTCGCAGGCCTCAGTCTGCGTCTCGGCCCTCACCACCGTCATCCGCGCCCGAGCTAATCTCGGGAGGAAGCACTTCTGGCTCGAACAACCTCGCCAGCCTTTCCTAGGAGCCTCCACATCGTCGATCAAGGCGTGGAGCCTCTCCTCGTTCTCTGCGTCGGTCTTGGAAATGTCGGTGACGAAGCCGTGGGACACCACCTCCATATCGTAGGAAAAGCCTGAGCAGACAACCGCCATTGCCCGCTTTACCCCAGTATGAAGGGCGTCCCGCACCCGGTCCCTCAGCGTAGCCCCTAGATTACATAGCTGGTCGACCAGTGCGTCGCCTCGAGCCTCCTCCCTCGACTCGTCCACGGGTTCGAGCTCCCAAGAGGCCGAGAGATCGCTTATCGCCGTCCGCAGCCGACGGTTCAAAGCAACCTCCCCCTCGAGCTGAGCCTTGGTGGAGCGGGCCTCGACTTGAGCGGCAAGCAGCTCATCTTTAAGCCCTACAAGAACCGACACGGAGAAGTTAGATAACACAAAGCACACCTCAGGAAGGAAACACGATAATAGAAACATACCGCGAATCCTCTCCTCCAGAGCCGTATTTTCGTCGACCAAGTTGGTGTTAGCCCTCTCAATCTCCTTGTTGGAGCGCACCAGCTCGGTGTTGGAGACGCGCAGGTCCTCGATCACCTTACCCGCCTGCACCATAGCTCGCTCTTTCTCCAGCAGCAGCCTCTTGAGACGATCAACCTCGTCAGAGAGCCCACGTGAGCAAGTTCGCTCTGCCTCGAGGTCTTCTTGGTTTTTCTTCTTGGCCTCCTCCGCGGCGCTCCGGACAATCTCGCCCTTCACGCACTCCGTCTTCATCTTTTGGAAGGATTCTCGGGCGGAGGCAAGGTCGGCCCTGAGGAGGCGCTTCTCATTGTCTAGGTCAATGGCCGCGCCCTTGTAAAACACGGCCTCTTCCCGGGCCTTGGACGCGGCCTCCTCGACCGTCATGGTCCGCTCCCTCAGCAGCGCGGCCTCTTCCACCGCCTTCCTCGAGGCCTCCCAAGCTTCAGCCAGAGCGGCCTCCCTCTCCTTCTTCTCCTCCTCGAGGAGCTTCTCCTCCTCCAAAAGCTCCTTGTAGGCCTTGAAGAGCTTCTCCTACGACTCTAGGAGTTGGTCCTTGAGAATAGGGAGTTGCTCCCAGCTGCCTCTCGTTGCATGGATAATGCTCAACTTGATATGGGAGGTCTCTTTCAGATCCTGTGAGCCAACAGTTGGATAGTAAGAATACAGAACCAAAACGCCCTATAACAACTAAGGTCCCAAAGACACTTACAAAGTAGGCCAGACCGAGCCCGTTGTTGACGACGTCGGACAGGAGCCCCACCACATGCTTCATCCAGAGGCGAAGCTCCTCGAGATGTTCCCACTTTCCGGCCTCCTTCCGATCATCCAAAAAGATGTTAGGCTCGGACGGGTCGGTGGAAGCACCAGTTTTCCATCTCTTGATCCGCGTGCGCCTTGACGCCCCGGATGAGTTATTCGACGGTCTTGAGCGACTCCCCATGGCGTAGAAATAGGTCGATAAGGGAGGGGAACCGCCTGTCATTGTCCACCGTCTTCTAGGTCCCGGTCTCGCTGGCACCACCACCGCCCGACGTCCCAGCTTCGTCTTCCTCGGCGGGAATGCGGTCCTCCCACGACCGACGCTCTCGAAGAAACCCAGGAGCGATCCCATCGATGCCATAGATCGTGCCCTTGATCTCTGACTGAGGGTCGACCGGGGTGCGCATCATACAAGCGAGCGCCACTACGCCATTCGCTCCCCCTGATTCAGTTGGGATCGAAGCGGGTGCCCCCGGACAGAGCCACACCGGGGTCGGCAGACCATAGACTGGCAGACCCTCCTCCCCGGTCTCAGGCTCTTGAGGCATTGGCGGCACTGGCTAGGGCAGACTGTGAGGTGGTGGCTTGAGCAGTTCCTCTAACTGCTGGCTCCTCTGCTGCTGCTGCTCCTGGAGCTCCCCCAGCTCCAGCTGCCGGCCCTCCTCCAGCAGCTCCTCGAGCTGGGCTCCTTCTAGCCACCGCCCCTCCTCTCCTCCTTCTCCCTCCTGCTGCTGCTATTGCTGCCCCTCGTACTGCTGTTGCTGCATCTCCCACTCGTGTTCTTCCTCTCCTCTCTTCCTCTGCTCCTCGACAGAGCGGAGCCCGACGGGCCAGGGCGTCCGCTTCGCGACGGGAAAAGCCTCGACCTCCTCGTCCATGGGGCGGGCGTCCTTCGAAGGCCCGTCGCCGCCGGACCCATCACTTATTGTGATAGGATCCCCCTCGATCCCAAATCGGGGAGGCTCGGGGGCTCCCTCCTGCTCTTGGGGGCGAGGCGCCTCGACCCGCTTCGGCGACGGCGGGGTGGACTCCCCCACCAATGGGCGAGGCGGGGTGCCTTCGACACCAGTCGACAGCCGGGGATCAGAGGAACCTGTAAGCATTCAAAAGCAAAAAAGTCAATCGCCATGATGATCGACATAAGGGCAACACAACTCCCATAACGACGGGAATGAACTGCTAACCTGAATCTTTGGAGGCCGCTCCCACCTTAAGCCTTTTGGCCATCGAGGGCTAGGCCTGTTTGAGCGTCTGCTTCAACCTGAGGAGAGAGGAGCAAGCATGAGAGAGGCCATTACCCGAGAAAACACAAAGACATAGGAAGATGAGAATCATAATGTCAAAAATCTTACCCCACAGGGAGAACGGCCTGCCTACCGGTACCTCGAACGGTAGGCCTCGAGCCACCACGCGTCAAGGCTCCAGGCCCCTCACGAACGGGCGCAGGCCTCGGCCCGGCATCTCCCGCCTGGCGAGCACCAGGACTAGCGCTCCTGCAGCTTGTTTCCCCCTTGCCAGAAGCCGTGGCGCGGCCACGAGTCAGTGGCCCCGTCTTAAGCATAAGAGGAGGTTGGGGGCGGGAGACAGTCCGACCTTGCACCGGCGCAGGGGGTATGTCGGTGCGGGAGCGGCGTGGGGATGACTCTCTCTGTTGACTCTCATGAGGTCCGCTAGGCGCCCCCTTTGGGACTCCCGTCCGCGGGATGTCGACGCCGGTCTGAGGTAGACCCTCGAGGATCAGGTCGAGACGGGACGCCATCCCCTCGGAGTCGTCGCTGTCGTCGTCACTATCGCCGCCATCATCCTCATCGGGGGATTCCTCCTCAGGCTCCCACCTCTGCTAGGATTTCGCCCGACGCGTCTCCAACGCTTGTCGAGCAAGATTTTTCTTCTTTTCCTTTTTATTTTTCAAGTCCTTTGCGGACTTTGACTTCTTCGCGGACTCGCGCCTCTTGTCGCGATCCGCATCGTCCTCCTTCACCGGAGGCTTCGAGGATCGAGCATCAATCGGTCCCTGCCCGAGCCAAGATAAGTCTTAAAAGAGGTTGATCGATCCCCTGTCAGGCCTCACCAGGACTCACCATACATAGGAGAAGGACTCACCAGGTCGATCGATCCCCTGTCAGGCCTCATAGGGAAGCCATTGATGTGCTCCGGCTGGAAGTCACCAGCAACAGCCGCCCTAACTCGGGCCGCGACCTCATCGTCCGCCGGAGCTTCGTTGGACATCCGGCAAGCCTCGAGAACCCGTGACGAAACGCCGGGACCCATCTCGTCCATCCTCAGCGGCCGGGACATCAACGGGAGAACCCTCCGATGATGGACGGCCGAAAGGACGAGAGCGGCTGTCAGGCCTTCCTCGCGTAGCTTCTTCAAGGCGTTGAGGAGGGGGTCGAGCCGCGACTAGTGGGCCTGGAAGACGCCATACTTCCAGTGATCCGGACGCTCCGAGATCAAGTGCCCGGTGTAGGCAGGGAGGATGTCCTTGTCGTTCGTAAGTAAAACCATTGGGAGTCCCATCCGGCATGGTTCGACGTCAACCCCACCAGGATGTACTCGTGCGGCCTCTCTGTCTTGCCAGTCTTGAGCACCAGGTTGAGGCACCCAGCCCGAACTGGCTTCCTCACCCCTGCGCTTCCACCGGGGGCGTTGAAGAGCTCGCCCCGATACAAGTGGAGCCACAAGTCGACGATGAAGTGCGGGGGCGCAGGAGTCCCTCCCTCTCGAGCTCCAGCAGCCGGCGCTCTGTCATCGACGACGGGCGCCAGTCATCGGCGGCGATGAGTCTCACAGGCATTTTCAGGTGGGACGAGGGCGACTTTACTACTGCTCGATGGTGCGCGCATGTGTGATGGCAAGGAAGCTGAGGCAAGAACGGAGGCAGAAGGTGGAAGGAGCGATGACAGAAAGACACGAGACATTTATAGAACGGCGACCCACCAACGGACAGATCCTATGGATACGGTAACTCCCCCCATAAATGTGCCGCCTAACGGTCCTTATCTCTCTTAGAGATAGGACACTACGAATTCCGCACCGGTACAGTGTTGCAACGGCTCCCGCCTGAAAAGACGGGCCCAACGGGCAAAAAGGCGAACCGCCGCGGCCCTTTCCTTCCCCTGTAAGCCAAGGTATGTACCCACGAAAGTCTCGGGAGGTCGCAGGCTGTCCCGCCGAATGGGTTTGACAGCCGATCTCGAGTACCAGAGTCTGGGATGCCCTTCGAGTGGTTGAAAATCGAGGCCCGCCTCGAGAACTCGCTGGGGATGTCCAAGGTAGGGTTGAGACGGTCGAGAGGAATCCCCCCGAAGGGAGGCATCGAGCCACTGTACTCTATCGAATGAGACCAGCATCCCTGGCCACGTCGACCCCGCTTTATGAGAACGCCTCCGGGCAGCAGCTGACCTCCACGAACAGGACACAGGTTCTCACTTGGATTACCCGCTGGGAGCTCAATCTGGGGTAGATGACGCTCGCTCCACCGGGAGTACGTCGAGACCCCTGTGTGAAACAAACCAATCAGAACCTTCCACGTTGGACATCGAGAGCGTTTTCGCAAATTAGGTAATACAACCCTTGGAGGAGTCAAAAACTCCTACAAGGGCTCGGGGGCTACCCCCGCGGTGTCGCTCGCGCACCCCCACGGAAACTCGTCCGCCAAAAAGAACCTCCATTCGAGTGCAAGCGCTGGAATAGAGGCTCGGGGGCTACTGTCGAGGATATCAGTAAGGGTTACCCTAACTGATGTGCATATCGAGAGCATCCGTACAAAAGTCGAGGCCTCCAACTCGACGCCTAGTTGTATGCACGGTCCTCAACGGTCGTGGCCACGAACACGGCAAGAGCGTCCTGCGAATCGTCTAGGGCTCGAGCGCCGGCTACCGTCGAATACGGAAACAGGCTCGTGCGAATCGGGAGTCCTCGAGCGCAAGGACTACGCCCGCCACCTGACACGGGCGCGGGAGTCAGGGCATTTAATGCACCTGCCGCGTTCTCACCTAACCCGTCCGTCATGGGAAGCGTGATAGGGAACAAGCACCTGTCTTGTCGTTCTTTTTGCAGCCTTCCCCACCAAACAAGCCAGAACATCGCAGGGTGCAGGGAGTGGGTCGGAACGTCAGGTCAAGACCCCCCTCGAGACACCCAAAGTTAGCGCTCTGGCCAATAAGGCGTTACATGGTGCCCGACCCTAGAGTAGGCACGCTTCCTTCCTGAGGAAGTATCGGGCGACGAATGACAGGACTTCAACCACTCCGACGTAGCTGCTACCATGACGTACAAGCATGCAACAGATAGGCCAGTCTGGCATGGCGCACAGGCGTAGGATTCAGGGGCATGCGTAATCATCATCAAGGTACCAAGACAAGACGGGTCGAGGCCACGCCGGTACGGAGGCCTCGAGTAGGTCAGCGCGCCACATCCCTATCGACCCCTACTCTGACGCCTATATATGTACCCTAGGCCTCTCCTTGGAACTATAAAAGGGGAGGTCCGGGAGCAGATACGAGAAAAAAAAGACAAGTCATACGTAGTAGAGCAACCTCACTCCACCTCAGTTCATACCACGCTTGTATTCACCCCTGTACAAGCACTTAGGTGCAAAATAATACAAACACTCCCCCCCCGCTAGACGTAGGGCCTTCTCTTGCCCGAACCAGGAGAACCAGGATAAATCTTTATGTCTTTTTGCATCACCATCTAGAAAAGGGAGCACGCATACAAGTTTTACTCGTTGGTGTGACCCCCCGAGGGGAAAACACCGACATGATCTGATCAGTGCTTATTTAGGACACTAAGCTTGTCCTTGGGAAACCATCAGTTTATGTTGGCAAAGTGGTTTCCCCTCCAATGCCAACCTTTGTATATTAAGATTAGCTCAATGAGATCTGCAATATTTATTATAGACATATGCATCGACAACCGACCTTTTAAAGTTTTTGTAAATAGAAAGGAAGAGGGAGTTGGAGATCTCAAATGTGGTGATGTTGGAGAGACCAATAGATTGGGAAGATGTTGCATATGAGCATGGAGTAAACAAAGTGGCTATGAAATAAATTACATGCTCATTAATGTTATCTTCGTCTCCAATCTAAATGTTCGGAGTTTCTCCTGGATTGGTCTCACCTATGTCCTCTTCTGTAGTTGGATGAATCTCATCTTCAAAGGGAGTCAAGAACTCACCATTTGAAATTCAGCCAAAGTCAAAATCCATTAAGGCTTCTTCTTTATCCATCCATTCTACACATTCTAGCCATTTAGAACTTGTGACCAGGACAAGGGAGGTGTGAGAATCTTCTCTATGGCTTAGCTCTCCTTCTATGGCATTACTTGACATGCCATCCTTATGGTCTTCATGACTCCTATGGTTTGGTCGTTTTGATGGATTGCTAGGATCATCATGAGACTTAAAAGGAGAGGGATAAGAGGGATCCCTAACGTCAAGGATGGATTTAGAATTTGTGAACATGGAAGGGGAGCAGATAGAATTTTCTATATGGTTTAGCTCTCCTTCACTTGATATGTCATCCTCAACTTCTTCATAATAGAAACCAGGACATTCTCTAAGAGAAACAATATTGCAAAGATTTGAATTATCCCTGCTTGAAGTTCTCTTATGGAACCAGAAGTCTAAACCATCAGTATCTGAAAGATTTAAGGTCGGAATTCCTTCCTCCATTGGAGAATTTTGG
>NW_018396517.1:0-18936 GCF_000003195.3 Sorghum bicolor | reverse complement strand
TTCCCAGAAACTGCGCGAAAAACACATCCGCAGTGTACGGGGGAGGCGGTGGTGGTGGCGGTGTTGGTGCTCTGTCCTCATTCCGTTGAGCCCCACCTCCGGATGTACCTGCTCCAAGGCCCGGATTGCTGTTACCCCCGCCACGTGTTTGTTCCATCTGCATACGCCAATGATAAGCAATCGTTAGGAGTTGCCATCAACCGGTAGAAAATGTGTAAAATCGTGCCATACTGAATTTACTGAGGGAATAAATTCACACAATAAACAAAGGCACAACAACTCATCATCCACGCACAACATCACTAACAGATTACTTAACATTCACGCAACAAGGTTCACGTACATCCAACTTGCTAGCATACATACACTGGACTTTCAGCATCAACTCATAAAGTCTTACACAGCCCAGATCCAAAAGTACATGACATGCCACGCAACATACATCACAAAAGAGGAAAGACTAGCTCTAGAGCCCTAGCATCTACTCGCTGTGGTCACTGTCCATGCCGGAGCCATCCTCATCTTCATCACCACTAGCAGCTGCTCCTATCTCGGGATCCGCGTCCATCTCGTCCTCAGAATCTAGCTCCGCTGCTCCAGGCAGGTGGTGAGGGTGGAGCTGGTTATGGAGCTGGTGGATCTCCTCATGCAAGTTCTCATTGTACTCCTCGGCATTAGCTAGCTGCTGCTCTAGCTCTAGCTGTCGGGCCCTCAAAGTGTCCTCCTCGTGCCAGGCTTCATTCCTCTGTCCAAGCACATGGACTAGCATGCGCTCGCAGTTCCTGTGAGCAGTAGTCACCCTGTCCTTCTGCTCCCGTACTGCAAGCAGGTCCTGACTCAGCTCACTGTTCTTCTGGACTGTCTGGTCTCTCTCTCTGGTCACACGAGCCAACTCTGCCTGTAGCCTCTCAACCTCAGAGTCAAACTCACGCTGCAACTGACGCTTCTCATCCTGGACGGTGAGAAGAGACCCGGACAAGCGACCCAAACAACGCTCCAGGCCTCCATAGGTCTTCATCAACGCGTACATGGCACTCATAGCTGCACTGTCACTGTGCTGGTCCTCATCCGCACTCCTCTCTAGAGCATTCACCTCGGACTGATCCCACACCGAAGTGTAAGGGTCACCCCGGGGAAACACCCCAGCGAAGGCGTGGGCCAGCTCCTGTGGAAACCTCTCCATGAGGTCCCTCAAAACTGCGAAAGCTGCCCTGCTGGCACCGTGGAAAGGCGTGACACCTCGGGACTCGTACACCCAACCGCCCCAAGCAGGGTCTCCTCCACTGCTAGGGACAACTGCCTCGATCCCCACCAGGGTCTCATCCCCAAGCGGCTCCTTATCCCAATAGTAGCGAGGCTCCCTTCCTTTGGGATACCCCATCGAACTGAGCACCCTCCAAAGCAAAGTGGGCATCCCAAACTCCTCTAGGAACTTGCTCTTATGTCGCGAGCTCCTAGCTGCCAACGGACGGCGAGGGGCCCGCCCACCAGTGGACTTGCGAGCGGTGAGCCTAGTGCGTGCCATCTGCTGCAAATGGAATACCGTGGGTAAGAGCGAGGATTACCTTTAATTATTTTATTTAGAATTGGGACAAATTAAATTAAGGGGGAAAGTAAGCAATGATATGAAATGAACATGATGCATGCACGAACTTACGATCTCACAAACTTAGAAAACAAAGGTTAACACTAGGCGGTATATGCGGTGGCACACAACGTTCTCCCATAACGTAACTAGCGTTCTAAGCGAGAACGTGGTTAGGGTACCTGCAGAAAACTCATTTCAGCCCACCCACAGTATGATCGTGCAGAATAGGAATTTAAAACTAGGCACTTCGCACACACAGACACCCGTCCATGCATGCGATGTGTCACTACCCACATCATCGCCCTTTTGACGGCATCGCCTCTCAGGACGGAATTCCCAGCATGCGGTACTGTTCCCAAGACACACCAACATGTGTGCATGACACAGTACCTGACAACACTTCCCTAGACCGGCAGTGTATCCGATCATGCTCTCACAACTCCCACTTACCATGGCGTAGAGGAAGAATTGATCCATACATTACCACTCAAATGAATGGCACTCATACTATTGCACGCCGTATGAGCGACGAAATAAAAATATGATGCATTAACCCCCATGTCAGTACTTAGCTAGCCACCTTAGAGTCCTTAACTGGGCATAAAGGATATGACCATGGCACACTAGATAGTTTTTTTCCAAAACTTAGTTTAACACCTTGATCATTATTAATTAATTAATAAAATCTTTTACTAAACCGGTTTAGATTTTTGTTTAAAACGTACTTATGAACAGTAACTCGCTAAACCTTGCTCCGATGCCAGCTGTAACAGAACCGACCAAATTATAAGAGATTAAGCCTAATAGTGACCATTTGCATAGTCAAACTATCACGCTTAAGCCCATATAATCCCGGTAGTCCGTGAAATCTCGAAGGATTTCAAACCACACATCACATATACAGCCAAGATCGTAATAAGTTTAGCGGTCGCCATCCACAAGCACATCCAGATTACAACATTCATAAAATACATCGGAGTGCTTAAAGTTATTACAAACCAAGTTCTTCAAGTAGCGGAAGCTTCATAGTTTGAAATTACAACACACACGATAAGTCTGATACAGTGCCATAGTTCGGTCATTCCCACAAAAGCAAGAGAAGAGACAGAGTGACCATCGCCCTTGGTCTAGTCATCACTCATAGCTGGGTATAGACAGAGGATGCAATAACCATAGTACATTTGACCATCTGCAAAACAACACGAGAATAGAACCCTGAGTACGAGAAGGTACTCAGCTAGACTTACCCGTCATAAACTTAAAATAAAGACTCATCAAGGATCATGAAGGCTATTTGGTGGGGTAGCTGACAACCATTTTGCAAAGACCGCAAGGTTTTATTACCCAAACCTACATAAATCTTTTCTTCTTTTAATCTGCTCAAGTTGAAAGTATCATTATCTATTATCTAGGTTTGCTCCTGTGCTATTACAAGCAAGTATGAGACTATGGTAGTACCTCATCACAGCAGTCATAAACCCGTTTCATTATAACCCAAGTGTTCCATAGTCCTTACTACGAGGACGAAGCTCATGTCAAGTGCTCACTATCCAGGAGCGATGGCGATTCGAATCGATTTCTAACCAGCTGGCGAGGTATTTCCCACACAAACCACACTCACTGATCAAGTGAGCTACAGATCACCGTATTACACTATCCAGGACCAATTCGCGGGTTCGGCAGGCACCGCCAGTACCCGAGGACCGTTCCGGCGACCGAGGTATCCAAGGTATACCAAGGTTGCACACCGCGCCCTCGTCGTTCTCCTCAACCATCACCAATACAGCGCATGGCGGCTCGATTCCCGGCCCGGATAGTGTTCAGGCTTCGCGGTCGGAACGACTTATCCTTCCAGCTAAGTGTGGGGCATGCGTTCAACATGACAAGAGGGCCGTCAACGATCGGTCCTTAATCGACACAGGCAGGGGCACCATGGTCAACCCACCATAAGACCCCGCCCGGTCTCCAAATTCGTTCCACACTTGGTTATTCTTTTCCCCGAGCAACCAATGCTTAATCAAGCAGGTATCCACCTATATCTCGCAGGTGACAGGGAATCACCCGACTTCTACCGAACTAAGCAAGCTAAGCATAGACTCCGTGCCTATCTACATAGGACAAGGTAGTTGAATGAGTAGGAATAACAAGGAGTACTCATGCAGCAACGGTATCAGGCAACTCCTATCACTTAATATGCAATACAGTAGAACAAGTATAGCACTTTATATAAGTTAGCGAGAATAGGGAGACTTAGAATGCTCCGGGGCTTGCCTTTCTCAAACGTGCTGGGTCGGTGATCCGGACACTCCTACAATTCCTCTCCGGGTTCCTGTGCTTCCGGAGGTTCCTGCTCCTGAAGCTCCTCGGGTTCCTCGGTTCCCACCTCGTTCTCCTACGAGCCTGTATGATGCATACATGCTCATGAGTGGAGTGCGAGATGCCCGAGTGGATGCTTACATGAGGGAGTACCAAAGGAGTCATGTTATGATGCATAGGTAATGCACTTGGTCATGCTTATTACAAGGTAGTCAACATCATCCAAGAATAAATAATTGAATCAAACATCTATTACATTCTCTTCTATAATTATTTTTCAAATGAAATCAGCAACCTACATGATGCTTCAAAGATACACCAAACCCAACTTAGTCCATTCAACCCACATACACAACCATTCATAATTTTCTTTATTCATTTCTAAGCCCATTAAAAATCACATGCAATTCTGTTCATCAATAAATTCCAGAAAAATTACAGGAGACTACTAGCTAATCATAAAGTCTACTGTAAATTTTTCATAATTTTTGGTTACTTATTTTGAGCCACAAAAATCACAAGATTAATGGATAAGGCAAGTATAATCACCCTACTGTGATATAAGTGTCAACAACAGATTTCATATTTTTACAATTTATCTAACATCATAAAAAATACCCACAAAATTTTCCAGATTTATTGCATGACCCATTTAATTATTAAAAATCATAAAGCACTGCCATGCAAGCATTTAAATTACCATAAATTCATTTATACACCAAATAATATGTAACAATATTTTCTCAGTGATTAAACACACATGCAGAGCCAGCAAAACAAGTTTCACATTTTTCTGAGCCATATTTCATTTACTATGCATTTTCCAAGTTTAACAAAATCATGGATAAAATATATTCACACAGAAAAGTTGCTCCAACATGACATGCAATTACATCAAACTGTAGATCTGGAAATATAGAGCACACCAAAATTTATTTCATTCAATTTGGTGCTGTAGAACTCAAGATATAGATTTTACAAACTTTAAATCAATTTCTGGAAAACACTTTTTCAAGAAAACCGACGAAAAACGCTACGCACACCCAGATCTACACCCACCGGGGTACCCCTGCGACTGACAGTGGGTCCCCGACCCCACCAGTCAGCGAGACTGAGAGGGAGCTCACCTCCGACGAGCGGATCTCGCCGGCGGTGAGGTCTCCGGCCACGGGGTGAGCACCAACGTGCTCCCCGCAGCAAGACGCACCCAACGGTACCCTTGGATCGACCAGAGGGCGGCCGGAACACCTCCGGCGAGCATGCATGGCGGCACGGCGGCGCTGCTCGCCGTGGCCAGGCTGCTCCGGCGCGGTAGAGCGTGCGCAAACGCCTCTCCGAGCTTCCTCATCTTTCTACCGACCTAGCGCAACAGAGAACGAGCGAAAAGACGCAGGGAAACGCTAGATCCGCCGCGGCGGAGTACTCCGGCGAGCTCGGGGTAACTCCGGCGAGTGATTCACGGCGCTCGACGGACTCTCACCTCGGTAGAACGTTCGCACGAGCTTACCCTAGCGACGGCGAGTGCCCTGGTGCTCTCGGCGTCGAGCTTGAGGCTCTGGTGTGGCCGGCGACGAGCGGCGGAGCTCTCTCCGGCAATGGCGCGCGGAGGAGCGGCTGCTGCTGCGCGGTGCGAGCGGAGGAGGAAAGAAAAGGAGGGCGCGGGGGACAGAACGGGCGAAATGGTCTGGGAGCCTGCGCCGGCGTCCCGACCAGGGGGGTTGGAGCCTGTTTGAATTTCTTTTCTCCAAATTCTTTCTAAATTCATTTGGACCAATTTAAAATCATTTTCACCTCTTGCTCCCAAAAACAAAGTTGTTCCAAAATAAAAACTCTACAACTTTGCTTTGACAAGCAAGACCAAATTCCAAACAAAATTTGAATTACAAGTTAAAACTCAGCTCTAGGTTTTAAATAAATTCATTTTGGGAAAGTTTGTATAAACTCCATTTCTCAAATTCCATAGTTCCAAAAATTGCACAAAAATGTTCTTAATTCTTCTTACACATAAAGCAACCTAATTTGAATATTTCACAATTTTAGAAACAAGCATCACATTTTTAACATAATTAAAGCACATGAAATGAAGCACATAAAATCATAATTTGAAAAGAGTGTCATGCTCATGATGCTTATGCTTGATGGAAATGCTTATGCATGACTTTGGTGAGACTAAGTGCATGCTTAACACCTAGGGTGTTACAGTCCTGGTGCCCGTCAGGCGGGAACCGACGCGCCTGGGGCGGCGCCTGCCCTCGAGGGACCTGGAGCCCTGACGCGGGGTGGCTCGAGGCCCGCTAGTCGGGCCGGCGGGAGGCGAGCTATTCTCCCTGTGGGGTAAGCCCTTTCGATGTTGTGGCTTCTGTCTTCCTGTTCCTCTGCCGATCTTTTCTCATATAGCGATCTTTTCTCAGGCTGAAGCGGACCCTCGAGCAGGCCCAGCCATCTATGGCAAAGAGGCTCAAAACGGGAGCCGTCTCCAAGGAAATAGGTCCGTAATTTACTTCTGGGTCTTGTGAGGCCCTCGTGTTGGTTACTGTATCATCTGGCCCTTACCTTTCGCTTTGTAGGCTCCTCCGACTCTCAACCTCCAGCCGACGTCGAGAGGGCCCCGGCTCGTCCTGTGCCTACCCCGTCGCCGTCGACTGGTGGTGAGGCGCCCCAGACGCAAACGTCAGAGGGAGCCCATGAGCCCCCTTTATTGGGGGTCGAGGGGGAACCCATCACCATCAGCGACACGTCTGATGGTGACAGAGCGTCTGGGGGTGCCCGCCCCATGGAGGAGGAAACGTCGACCCCTCATGTTGCGGGATCAACTCCCTGGCCCGCAGGCCTCCGCACCCTCGAGGAGCAGAAAAAGAAGAGGGAGGAGGATGAACAGCGGGAGCGCGAGGCGGCGCGGCAGCCACAGGAGCACGAGGCACAGCAACAGCAGCAGCAACAACAGCAGCAGCAGCAGCAACAGCAACCGCCGCAGCAGCAGCACCAGCAACAACCGCAGCAGCAACCGCAGCAGCAGCAACAGCAGCAGCAGCAGGGGGGCCAAGAGGAGGGACTGCTCGAGCCTCCGCCCCAAGGTCCGGCCCAGCCAGTGCCACCGGAGCCGCAAGAGCTCGGCGAGCAGGAGGAGGATCTGCCAGTGTACGGCCCCCCAACCCCGGCGTGGCTCCTCCCGGGGGCACCTGCCGCGATCCGGGCAGAGCCGGGACGAGCGGATGGAGTGGTGGCGCTCGCCTGCCTGAAGCGCACCCCCCCGACCCCGAGTCCGAGATCAAGAGGACAATCTACGGCATGGATGGGATCGCCCCAGGGTTCCTCCGGGAGCGTCGGGCGTGGGAGGACCGCTTTCCTTCCGAGGAGGATGAAATTGGGACGTCGGGGACCAAGGACGGAACCTGGAAGACGGTGGACGACGACGGACGGTTCCCATGCCTCGTCGACCTGTTCCTGCGCCATGGGGGTTCTCTCGAGACCGTCGAGGACCTCATCCGCGGCGTTAAGGCGCGGGCTGACCGGGAGATGGAGCACTGGTGCCCCGATCGCATCCGTATCCGGGCCTCCCACGACCCGTCTGAGCCCGACATCTTCCTCGACGATCGGAAGGAGGCGGAGAAGTGGGAACACGTCGAGGAGCTCCACCTTTGGATGAAGCATGTCGTGGGGCTCCTCTCTGACGTTATCAACAACGGGCTCGGCCCGGCTTATTTTATAAGTGTTTCTCGAACTTCAATCTTCATGGTGCTTTCTGGTTTTTGTATTCTAATCCACCCGACCCTTGATTCGCAGGATATGAAAGAGACTTCCCGCATCAAGTCCAGTTTCATACACGCCACGAGGGGCGGTTGGGAGCAGCTCCCCCTCCTCAAAGACCAGCTCCTCGAGTCGCAGGAAAAGCTCCTGAAAGCTTATAAAGAACTCATAGCGCTCGAGGAGGAGAAAAAGGTGAGGGAGGCTGCTCTAGCCGAGGCTCGAGAGGCCTCGAAGAAGGCAGAGGAGGAGACAGTGCTGTTGCGGGAGCGCGCCCTTACGGTCGAGGAGGTCGCATCTAAGGCCAGGGAGGAGGTCGCATCTAAGGCCCTGTCCTATAAGAACGTTATCGCGGATTTGGATAAGGAGAAGGGCCTCCTTAAATCCGACCTGGACTCTCTCCGAGAGTCTTTCCGAAAGATGAAGGTGGCGTATGTGGACAGTGAGGTCGCCAAGGGCGCCGCCGAGGACGTAAAGAAGAAGGCCCTCGAAGACCTCGAGGCAGAGCGGGCTCGATCCCGCAGTCTCTCCGACGACGTCGAGCGTCTGAAGGGGGAATTGCTGGAGA
This sequence comes from Sorghum bicolor, assembly GCF_000003195.3. Classification (NCBI taxonomy): domain Eukaryota; kingdom Viridiplantae; phylum Streptophyta; class Magnoliopsida; order Poales; family Poaceae; genus Sorghum; species Sorghum bicolor. The sequence goes on along the minus strand of NW_018396517.1, from coordinate 10,720 downwards.
AGAGTGGTGCCATTGCTCAGGCCGGCAAGGTGATCGAAGATCTCCGCGTTGCCAATACTGAGCTGGCGCGCTCCAACAGGGAGATCGAGCGTGCCAACACCAGACTGATCGGCGAGAACATGGCCCTAGAGGAGAGAGTTCGTGGTATGTTCCTGTCGCTAGATTTCTTCTTCAAGGCGTGTTTGGTTTTTGCTAAAGTGCCTTGTATTGCCCTTTACAGGGCTCAAGGACGAACTCCTGGCCGCCCAAGCCGAGGCTCGCAACGCTAAGGCTCAGCTCGAAGCGGAGGTTGCTTTGAACCGTCGAGTGCGGACGGCGATAAGTGATCTCTCAACCTCTTGGGAGGTCGAGCCTATGGATGAGTCGAGGGAGGGCGCTCGAGGCGACGCCCTGGTCGACCAGTTGTGCTACATAGGCGCGACGCTGCGAGATCGGGTGCGGGACGCCCTCCACATCGGGGTGAAGCGGGCGATGGCGGTTGTCTGCTCGGGCTTTTCCTACGACATGGAGGTGGTGTCCCATGGCTTCGTCACCGACATCTCCAAGACCGACGCGGAGAACGAGGAGAGGCTCCATGCCTTGATCGACGACGCGGAGGCTCCTGGGGAAAGGTTGGCTAAGCTTTTCGAGCCTGAGGTGCTCCCTCCTGAGGCTAGCTCGGGCGGAGGCGAGGGCGGTGAGGATCGTGCCGCAGATTGAGGCCTGCGAGCCTGCTCAGGGCGCCTGAGGCCCCTTGTACGATACTTTGTTAATTCTGTGGGTAACTGATGCTGTATCACTTTCGTAATTGTTAGATGCTTATTTTGTCTTTCCGCTTGATGCTTTCGTTTCTCTTTGCGCCTACATTTGTATCCCTTGCTCGATTTTTCGTAAAAGACCACCTCGATCACTTCAATGGTGGGGTAGTGAGTAGAGTTTCCGTAGCCTGGGGGCGTAGGAGTTCTCCAACTCGTTGTCCCTCGGCCTTTGAGGGGCTCGAGGCGCCTTAGCTACTTGAACCGTGCAAGGTTTACTACGTAAGAAAAGAAAACTTCTTGGTTTTTTCGATACTCGGGGGGGGGGGGTCGTCCCCCTGGTAGCCCCCGAGGGGGTGCTGACTATAATGGGTCATAGTCGGCGCCCCCTTTTAACGTCGAGATCGTGACTTATGAGTCTTCTCGGCACAAAAAAGAATTGCTTCGAGGGAAGGACTTTATTTATTCATTCGTTTACAAAGTCTTGGTACAAAACGTAAGCAGGAACATAAGTCTAGAGCTTCTAGGGGTAGAATCGACGTAGTTGTTCGATGTTCCATGCGTTGGTGAAGATTGCCCCCTTTTCATCCGCCAACTTGTACGTTCCCGGTTTCAGGACCTCGGCCACCACGTACGGGCCTTCCCAAGGCGGAGTCAGCTTGTGGCGTCCTTGATTGCTTTGCCGGTGTCGTAGGACTAGGTCGCCCACGTTGAGGTCCCTCTTGCACACATGCTTGTCGTGGTAGCGTCGAAGCTTTTGCTGATATCTGGCAGAGTTGAGGAGGGCCATGTCTCGAGCCTCCTCGAGTTGGTCGACCGCATTTTCTTGAGTCTCTTTGTTCGATTACTCGTTGTAGGCCTTGAGTCGAGGTGACCCATACTCGAGGTCTGTGGGGAGGATAGCCTCAGAGCCGTAGACCATGAAGAACAGGGTGTATTTTGTGGCCCTGCTCGGTGTTGTCCTAAGGCTCCATAGGACTGAGGAAAGCTCCTCGACCCATTTCTTGCCGAATTTCTTCAATCGATTGTAGATCCTTGGCTTGAGTCCTTGCAAAATCATGCCGTTGGCATGCTCGACCTGGCCGTTAGTTCGAGGGTGGGCTACTGCAGACCAGTTCACACGGATGTGATGCTGATCGCAGAAGTCCAAGAACTTTTTGCCGGTGAACTGGGTGCCGTTGTCGGTGATGATGACATTGGGGATCCCAAACCGATGGATGATGTCGGTGAAGAAGAGGATGGCCTGCTCAGAGCGGATGTTGGTGATGGGTCGAGCCTCGATCCATTTGGAGAACTTGTCAATGGCCACCAGCAAATGGGTGTATCCTCCTTTCGCCTTTTGTAGAGGTCCTACTAAATCGAGCTCCCACACCGCAAATGGCCAGGTGATGGGTATCATCTGAAGAGCGTGGGCGGGCAGATGCGTCTGCTTGGCATAGAACTGGCACCCATGACACGAGCGTACGAGCTCGATGGCGTCCGCCACGGCCGTTGGCCAGTAGAAGCCTTGTCGAAAAGCATTCCCTACAAGGGTCCGTGGAGCGACGTGGTGACCGCAAGCCCCCGAGTGCAGGTCATCGAGGAGTTTTCGGCCTTCTTCCACGGTGATGCAACGTTGTAAGACCCCCGTCGGGCTCCGTCGATATAGCTCATTGTCTTCGCCATAGATTACATATGATTTGGCCCTTCGAGCGATACGACGAGCTTCTGACCGATCTTTTGGTAACTCGCCGCGGATGAGGCAGTCGAGGAACGGCGTGCGCCAATCGAACGGTCGACCTGGTCGTCGTTCTATCTCCATCACCTCTTCCATCACCAAGAGCGTATCGACAGCGTTGGTAGGTTGGGCGGTGGTGGTGTCGACGCTAGCCCCCGTGCCTAGGTCGACGGATGGCTCGTGAAGATCTTTTGAGAATGCATCAGGCGGCACCGTGCCTCTGGTCGATGCGATCTTGGCGAGTTCGTCGGCTGCCTCGTTGTAGCGTCGAGCGATATGGACAAGCTCGAGACCGTGGAATCTGTCCTCGAGTCGACGGACTTCTTTGCAGTACGCTTCCATTTTTGGGTCGTGGCAGCTCGAGGTTTTCATTACTTGGTCGATGACGAGTTGGGAGTCACCTCGGACGTCGAGGCGTCGGACTCCTAACTCGATAGCGATCTTGAGACCGTTGACGAGGGCCTCATATTCTGCGACATTGTTAGATGCGGCAAAATGAATCCTGATTACGTACCTCATGTGGACGCCCAAGGGTGAGATGAACAGCAGGCCGGCTCCGGCTCCAGTTTTCATGAGTGACCCATCGAAATACATCGTCCATAGTTCCGCCTGGACCTGGGTCGGGGGGAGCTGGGTGTCCGTCCATTCTGCGATGAAGTCTACCAGGGCCTGCGATTTGATGGCCTTGCGAGGCGCATAAGTGAGAGTCTCACTCATGAGCTCGACCGACCATTTTGCTATTCTTCCCGTGGCTTCTTTGCTCTGGATTATTTCGCCTAAAGGAAAAGACGAGACCACCGTGATGGGGTGGCCAAGGAAGTAATGCTGCAGCTTGCGACGGGCAAGGATTACGACATAAATCAGCTTCTGGATTTGGGGATAACGTGCTTTGGTCTCCGAAAGCACCTCGCTGACGAAATATACTGGCCTCTGAACTGGTAGCGCATGTCCCTCCTCCTGCCTCTCGACCACCACCGCCGCGCTGACGACCTGGGTCGTCGACGCGACGTAGAGGAGTAGCGGCTCTGCAGGTTGAGGCGACGCTGACGATCTGTCGATGTACCTCTCGAGCGCGTCTGCGGACACTTCCGCCCGGCGGTTAGGGCAGGTCTTGCTCGAGGATTTGCTCGAGCAGGACGAGGCGCTCGCGGTCTTCGTCGAGCTTCATCTTGAGCTCCCGCAGCTGCGCGAGTTGCGTGGTTCTGTCTTCCTGTGGAGGGGGGTCGACCTGTCCGTCGTTCCCAGGCGTCCTGGGGTCTTCTCGCGCCGCGGGGGCTCGACCACCCGCAGCAACATCCCGTGTCTCGTCGGTAGTTTCTACCGCCCCGTCGACGTGATAGCATTCCCTCGTAGGGTCATAGCTATCTGTCTCGGAGTCGGAGTCCGGTTTGGCGGCGTAGAAAAACCCACGTCCTTCCTCCAGCAATCGCTGCCTGAGGGAGGTGATCGAGTATCGTCCGGGGCCTAGACGACGGAGGCCTCGTACTCGGGAAAGGTCTGGCAGCTCGGACGTCGGCCGCCGCGCTTCAGAGCTGCGTGGGAGGACCATTGGTCTTTCTACGTACGTCTGGGCGTTTGGGCATATCGCCCTGGCGAGCGACGCCGCGGCGTTGTCCAATCCGAACGGCAGTGCCGCTCTTGGAGTGAACAACCCGTGTGGAAGTAGCCTAGCAGCGGTGGGGGAGAGCGCGCGAGACGCGTCCCCTCCCGTCGTCGCGCGGTGCTGAGTCGTCGCGCTTGTTGCTCCGTCACACGGTGCTGCCGACTTGTGGCCTACGTCCTGCCTCGCACGAGTTGTTGGTCGTGCTGAAGTAGAGGGGACGCGGTGGTGCTGTCCGCGCCTCTTTTTAGGCGGGGAGGCGTGGTGGTGAGGGCGTCTCGGGGCCTTCAACCGTGCTGGCGTAACGCGGGCTCCTCCTGGTCCTTTGACTGAGAGCAAGATCATGTCGTAGCTGGAGCCCGTAGACATGAACTCGAGACTCCCAAACCAAATCACCGTGGAGCGCGGAAACGGCGAGGCAAGAGTAGCCATCCGGAAAGGAGTGGGAAATCGATGAAAAACACGCAGGACCCCTACCTGGCGCGCCAACTGTCGGTGTTTTTCCCCCGGGGGGTCACACCAACGAGTAAATTTGTATGCGTGCTCCCTTTCCCAGATGGTGATGCAAGAAGACACAGAGATTTATCCTGGTTCGGGCAAGAGAAGGCCCTACGTCCAGCGAGGGGGAGAGAGTTTGTTTTATCTTGCACCTAAGCGCTCGTACAGGGGTGAATACAAGCATGGTATGAAGTGGGGAGCTCTACGGCGTATGAGCGTGATCTTGTCCCCCGTTCTATTCCTGAGTCCCTCCTTTTATAGTCCCAAGGAGAGACCCAGGGTACATGTATAGGCGTCAGAATAGGAGTCGATAGCAGTATGGAGCGCTGACCTACTCGAGGCTTCCGTACCGGCATGGCCTCGAGTCGTCCCGTCTTAATAGCCTGGTGATGATTACGCGTGCCCTTGCATTCCGTTCTGCACGCCGTCCTGGATTGGTTTGCCTGATGTACGCTCGTACGACCCGACGGCAAATCCGGCGGTGCAGTTGGGATGTGGTCAGTCGACGCCCGACTTGTCTCCTGGATGGGTCTCTATCTGGTCGAGGGTCGGACGCCGTACGACGTCCTGATGTTGAAGCGCTGACTTTGGCCATCTCGAGGGGGTCTTGATTAGACACTCCGTCTCTGTTTCCCACGTCCTGACACGCCTTGGGCCGTTTGGTGGGGAAGGCTGCAAAAAGATCGATGGGACAGGTGCCTGTTCTCTATCACGCCCCCCGTGACCCATGTGTTAGGTGGGGAGGCACCAAGCGCATTTAATGCCCCGGCCCGCGTGCGCGCGTTAGGCGGCGGCAGCGTCCTTGCGCTCGACGCCTGACTGATTCGCTCGACGCTATTTCCGTCTTCGAGGCTACGGTCGTCGATGGTCGTGCGTGTGTGCGGACGGAGTGTCGAATCGAGGCGCTAGTTTTATGTACGGATGGTTTCGTTATTCGCGTTGGTGAGGGTACCCCTTGTTGATACCCTCGACAACTGTGCTTAGGCCTCAGTGTGGAGGGCGTCGGTCCGAGTAAGTATGAGCACACATGACTGAGGGCGATGGATGAGGGAGGAGGGGATGAGCAGAGGAGGGTGGACGAGCGACAACGGTAGGGATTCGTGTGAGGGGAGTTGGATGAGGGCGGAGGAGGGAGATGGAGTGGAGGATAGACCTGTGCCGGCGGAAGTAACCTGGGAGAGCAACGATGGGAAGGGACTCGGGCGAGCTGAGGAGGAGGACGGAGAGAGCGGCGGGTCTTGTGTGTGGTGGCTGGCGGCGGCTGGAGATAAGGTTAGGGTTTGGCCGCGCGGGAGTCTGCTATATTTTGCCGTGCAGTTGGCCGGACTTAGGGAATTAGGCGTGTATAAAATTAGCTTTTAAAAATAGAAAAAAAATATTTTAATTATAGAGAAAGCCCACTTGGTAATCGCCCGCAAGTTGCGCATTTTTTCGCGTAAAATCGCGTGCTTCGCGGTTGGTGGGATTCGAACTTGAGACCTTGTCCTTGCGCGTAGCCTCCTCTACCACTTCACCTATCACTCAGTTGTGTCTATACTAGAGTTTAGTTCCCCATATATTATCCTAAACCGAGCATATATTGATTATTTGAGGCCCTAAACGGATTGCAACGTAAAAGTTGTCAACTACAAAGTTTCACAACTTTTCAATATCTACAACTTTTGTATTGGTAGTTTCTCCATCTGAGGTCATTTACAAAATTTGAATTTTAAATTTGAGACCAATGTAAGTTGTTTGGCTCACAGGACACTTTGCCGGCCAAAGCTGTGGCGCGCCACAGAGGGAAGGCAACTGTTTAGTTCAGCTTTAAGGTGAGACAGGCACATACTTTCATAGTAGAAATTTACGCCAAGGCGTGGTGGACATATTCTCCGCCACAAGTCTTCCGATGACACCACAACTGAGTGGCTGGTGTGCGCTATGAACCGACGTAGGGGAGTGTCATTGTAGGGGGCAGTGGCCTGCTCGTGATGCTGCCAGAGGGAATGGGCCACCGACACCATCGAATGGGCGCGCCGCTAGGGTTCTACCTCCAAATTATCAAAAGATAAATATCTAAACTTTGTTAGAAAGTTTCTAAAACTCACATTACAATATGGTTTGGGATATATTCTTTTCATAAAAAATCAAATGATTTAATAGAGTGGTCTTATACATATTGCTGAAATTGGATACACATCTCACAACTTATGTAACTATGTAAGAGATACATCCATTTTTGAATAATATATAGTGCAACCTTTTTAATATGATTTGAAAATTTTATGGTAAGATAATACAACCATATTATGATCTTATGTCAAATTTTAGGATTTTTGGACACCTTTAAGATATTATTGTTTTTTTTAGTCAGAGTCACCAAAATACTTATAAGCATTTCCTTGGCTACCGACCTCCAAGGAAATTAAATAACCCTCAAGGAATTGATACTTTACTTAACGGTTTAGAATAACAGCCAAGAAAATGGATATTTTCCTTAGCGGTTGAGAATAACACTCAAGGAAATAGTAATTTCCTTGACTGCTTATAATCACACTCAAGGAAAATGAGTAATTTCCTTGGAGGTGATTGGAAACAGCCAAGAAAACACCTATATTCTTTGGCAGTTTACTTAAACCTCCAAGGAATATATGTTTTCTTGAGTGTGCACTAGCACCGCCAAGGAAACTATCATTTCCTTGGCTGTTTGATTTTAGCCCCCAAGGAAAATCGGAGCCGCCAAGGCAATTCGAGTTTCTTGTAGTGTTTGTGTTCCATAAGTCGTGTTACTTAGTACTAACATGCGCAGGTGTGCCAGTATACATCCGTATACAAAATAAAATAAATATGCAATAAAACACAAGGGACAAAAGTTCAGGGAAATATCACTTTATTTATTCTTTTGAGAATTACAAAGTACAAGTTCCCACTTTAATATAAATTTACGCCGAGCTTCATCTAACAGTCAGAGGATTGTTTTAATATAAATTTACGCCGAGCTTCATCTAACAGTCAGAGGATTGTGTGGCTTCTGGTTCCTAGGGCATCTAGAGGCCTCCAGTTAATTACATCCGCGGCGTTGAGCCACGGAACACCTCCGATTAAGCTATGCCGATGGTCGTAGTTGTCGTCTCCAAGTAAATAAGAGTTATCTCCATGTATATGCATAAGCACAAATGAATGAAAATGGTGAAGTGCTAGAGCCTCGTCGGCCTCTAGCAAAAAGGTCTCCATCCTCGTCGTGCGGATCCCATAATGAAGTCAAGTGTTCGGCCTCGTCGGTCACGAACAAATAATTCCGGCCTCGTCGGTCGCGGAAAAGAAACGTCCCAGCCTTGTCGGTCAGGGGAGATAAATGACTTCATATAGTTCACCGGCCTTGACAGTGCAGGAAGGCGGTGTGGTGATCGTGAGACTTGTGCTCATGTAGTACTTAGGAGATTTCTCCTTGTATGAATTACTGAGATCATTGGTGGGGCATTTAGTCAGCCATCAATTTACATATGTGCATGAACTCGAGCGCTTTGTCATAACTTGGAATTATTTGCAGGTATTGCACAAAAATGAGCTTGGGGCCTAGCCGAGCCTGTAGTTGCTTGGGTCGAGACATCGACATGGGGCCATCAATATATAATGAACCAGGCAATAACGTTGAGATAGCTGTTGTTTGTACATACATATGTACTTGGCCCACGTACAACTTGCATGCATGGTACTATAGACTTGGACTTGCTTCTCTATTTGCTTTCTTGACGTGTATATTCTGTATGTATACGTTGGCTTTGAACTTGATTAGCTTCTGGTGTTTGCATACTGATTGTGTTCGTGGACCAACAAAGCCCCTGCCAAGCCAAGCAGCCCTGCTGCCGTGGTGACCATGCCTGCCATTCCGGCCATCGCCGGACTCACTGTAAATCGGTGTTTTTGTTGGGCCGAGGGCACCGTATGTTACTGCCGTATATGTCGGAACCACATGTTCGCACATGTTTGCCGGACTGTCATTCCTTTCAGGCTGCCCATGGATACGCCGTGTTGCCGAGCCGTCGTATGTACATCATAACAGGGATTTGCATGTACGCCACCGCTGTAGTGTCAAAATTGCACGTTCGCTGGGCTGCCGTTTGTGCCGAACTGCTGCAGTCGTCATAGATTGCCGACCCACTTCACGTATGCTTTTCCCAAAGCGTCGCGCCGCCGTTGTGGATTTGCCGGGCGTAGACATCACCGCCGGCACCGAAAATGCCTGCCCGATCTTTGCATATGGTCGCCTTGTCGAGATAGTTGCAGGCGCCGCCGTCGTTCCAGCGTCGTCATCAGGACTCAGTGGCCGGCCGTGAACGCATGCACAATCTATGCCACAACCATGCACAGATATATGAGACAAAATAATCAAAACATATAAAGAACCTCACCTTCCAAGTGAGCAGCCATGGTGACGCCGGTGATGCGGATCGGCTCGCCGAAGACAATGTAGATGAGTTCGCCGGATACGAAGCTGTAGATGTTCGGCTTGCCGGAGCCGGAGACGAAGCTGTAGATGTTCGGCTTGCCGGAGACAAAGTCGACAACCTTGCTGGAGATGCGTGTATGTGTGTGCGCTAAGCGGCGGCGTGCGTGCAGCCTGGCGGCAGCGGTGTGGTGTGTGTGCGTGTGTAACAGGGCGGCGGTGTGTTACCGAGGGATGGAAAAGCCGTCCCTGAGAAGAGAGAGTTAGCCTCCTTTTATAGGCCAATGCTAGGGTAGCAAGCTAAGGCGGTGGCGAGTGGGGGCGCCGCCATCAATCTGTTGGCGAGTGTCCGAGACGCCCGGATGCGCGGGTCATGCCCGTTTCAAATTTTGAAGTGGCCTTCTCCAAGCGGCGAGCACCAGCCGCGGAGGCAAATTTTAAGATGATCTTATCCTCAATAGAGTTTATCCTTTCATGCCCAGGCGGTGAGGCGGTGACCTGCAAACCGGAAGACACACGTCTTGTATTTACCTTGCTAGCTGACTGATGGGTCCAGTAGGAGCTTCGTTAGCCATCTCGGCCCGGGTACAACACATACTGTCACAACCGTGTATTTGTATGCACATGCATATAATAAGCTGGCTTCAGATATATATATATCTGTATATACGTATGTGTGGACTTGTTGGCTTTCGAAAAAGAAAGCTAACATACAGATACCCACGTGCATGCTTGCATGGGCCATGCACGAGTCACTTTTCAGGGCTTACAACTGAGATTAGTGACCGCTAATAGCCGGTGCTAATCAGCCCAATTAATCTTCACGTACCCATTCTTTCACGTTGGGGCGAACCAGATGAAATCCTTACGCCGTAGGAATTGTGTGTTTGTACACGTATATATTGGGTAGTGGGCTTAACTAGCAACACACTAATTTTCTTTAAAAGCTAATCACAGGCATGTGCCCACAGGAAAGTATTTGATAGGCCATTCATGAGTTATATAGGTTAAACCTACTTGGATTAATCAAACCTTGCACTATTTAATCAACTTTTTGCAATCCACAATATTTCCTAATATAGCTTATATTTGGCAAATATACTACGCACGGATTACATTTCCTTTTCTTATAAGAATCTATAATATTATGATAATGCCAAAATTTCATCATACACCAAGCAGTCCGTTCTGATGAGGGGTTTTAATGGATAGGTTCGCCGATGATGGAAAATTAGGCTAGGGGTTTACATCGGCCGATGATTTAGTAGAGGTAGATATAGGTAATGGTGATAAACCAAGACCTACTTTTATTAGTGCTAAGTTAAGTTTTGAGTGTAAGCAACAGTTAACCGATTTGTTAAAGGAATATAAAGATTGCTATGCTTGGGATTATACTGAGATGCCTAGTTTGTACCGATCTATTGTTGAACATCGGTTGCCTATCAAATCCGGATTTCGACCACATCAGCAGCCAGCCCGCCGATGTAATCCTAATATTCTTCCTGATATTAAGGTCGAAATAACCAAACTTATTGAAGCTAAATTTATTCGGCAATGTCGATATGCCGAGTGGATTTCCAATATTGTTCCAGTTTAAAAAAGAATGGGAAGCTTCGAGTTTGCATTGATTTCAGGAATCTTAACAAGGCTACGCCGATGGATGGCTACCCAATGCCAGTTGCCGATTTGCTAGTCGATGCTGCAGCTGGACATCGGATCATAAGCTTCATGGATGACAATGCAGG
>NW_018396516.1:18452-19360 GCF_000003195.3 Sorghum bicolor | reverse complement strand
ATACTTCAACACATGTAGGAAGACCTAAAATCCTGAAAACATGAACTCCCTGTGAATTGTGGGGAAGAAATATGATAGACACAAATGATTTCAAGGATGACTAGAGGACAAGCAAGCATTACATGACCATAGTCATCCATGAAACCTATATCAAATTAGGTTTTGAAAAACAACATACAAAGTTCTGCCAAAAGTTTTCTCCTACCTAGATCAAGCAAATTATGTGCAAGACATCAAGTTAGGTTACGAGAATCAATGATATTTAGTTCACTCCTCAAATCACAAAATCTTGACTCATCTAGGGGCTTTGTGAACATATCGGCTAGTTGCTTATCGGTGCTCACATGATGAAGTGCGATATCTCCTTTCGCTTCGTGGTCTCTCAAAAAGTAATGCCGGATGTCTATGTGCTTTGTTTGAGAGTGGTTTATAGGGTTGTTTGCCAACTTAATGGCACTCTCAGTGTCACACAAAAGAGGAATCTTGGTTAGCTCACAACCGAAGTCTTTGAGGGTTTGCTTCATCCAAAGTAGTTGGGCACAGCATGCACCGGCCGCCACATACTCGGCCTCAGCGGTGGACAAAGCAATAGAATTCTGCTTCTTAGAGCTCCAAGACACCAATGACCTACCAATAAATTGGAAAGTCCCAGTTGTACTCTTTTGACTTACTTTGCAACCGGCATAATCCGAGTCGAAATAACCAAGTAATTCAAAAGTGGAGCCATTGGGATACCACAAGCCAAGATTAGGAGTGTGCACTAAATACCAAAAAATTCTCTTAACAGCCATTAGATGACATTCTTTTGGACTAGCTTGAAATCTTGCACACATGCACACACTAAGCATAATATCGGGCCTAGATGCCCAAAGGTCCCCGACGGATCCAATCATGCAACAGTATACCTT
>NW_018396516.1:4841-18352 GCF_000003195.3 Sorghum bicolor | reverse complement strand
TAAACTTCATTAGTACTACCAAAAATTATGTCATCGACATATATTTGGCACACAAAAATATCATTATTGACTTTGCGAGTGAACAAGGTAGCATTGGCTTTTCCTATCTCAAATCCTTGTTTGAGTAGAAAGTCCTTTAAGCAATCATACCAAGCTCTAGGGGCTTGTCTAAGCCCATAGAGTGCTTTGTCGAGCTTGTAGACGTGGTTTGGAAACTTGGGATCTTCAAAGCCTGGTGGTTTCTCAACATACACCAACTCGGATAGGGGGATATTGAGAAATGCACTCTTCACGTCCATTTGATATAGCTTGAAATCATGATGGGCAGCATAGGCTAGTAGAATACGAATTGATTCTAGCCTTACCACCGGTGCATAGGTCTCCCAAAAATCCAAGCCTTCTATTTGAGTGAATCCTTGAGCCACCAATCTTGCCTTGTTCCTTGTCACCACACCATGCTCATCTTGCTTGTTTCGGAAGACCCATTTGGTTCCAATCACATTTTGGTTGGGCCTTTCCACCAAGGACCAGACTTCATTCCGTGTGAAGTTGTTCAACTCTTCTTGCATGGCCATCATCCAATCCTCATCATCAAGTTCTTCCTCCACCGTACGAGGTTCCAAAGGAGAAACAAACAAGTAATATTCACAAAAACTTGCTAAACGAGAACGTGTCGTTACGACACGTCGAATGCTTCCCAAAATGTTTTCAACGGGCGGATCCCGTTGAATGGATTGATGTACTCTAGGATGTGGCACTTGAGTTGATCTTCTTCATCATCACAACCATGATCTATTGGAGGACCAAGACTCTGATCTTGTGGAGGATTGTCTTCACTTGTATGGTCAAGGTTAAGATGAGGTTGAGCTTGCACATTGTTGCCACCATCTTCATTGATTCTTGATACGGAAGCTTCACCATGCTCATTGGATGAGCCATGATGAATGGTAGTATCATGATCAATATGCATAGCACTTTCTTCATCATCATCTTCAACGGGCTTGTTGACACCGTTTTTGGGCACGTGTCCATAATCGGTAAAAGTATAGATCGGCAGGATAAGGCTGTGGTGTTTGGTCTGCAGGGAGAGTTGCCGATGGAGATGGTCGCCGATGGAAGGGTGAACGAACGTGATTAAGTCCATAAGTGGTGACATGTCTGTGCCGATGGCTACGACAAGGAAATATGCCGATGAGAAGGGAATATGCCGATGATTTGGAGGGAGAGCCTGGAGGCTGCCGATCGGTTTGTGGAGTTGTTCGAGTTCGTCACGGAAGGATAGTTTTATGTTTTCCTTAGTTGTTTAAGTCGTTTTGTATACGGATTCTGTGTAATTTGGAATTCGAGTTCTAGTCGTGTCTGATTGTAGCTCTTTGAGCAGGGTATAAATATAGACCCTAGGGCCTTGTAATGATATCTGTTAATCAATCAAACACACGTTTTTACTCATATTCCAGCATCTACTTTTTCGACGACTTCGTCATACTTTTTCCTTTTCATTACGAGTTCTTAGGAATTCGTCGACTTAAGCTCGGCGCGTTCTCAAGTTCCGCGTGAGTACCTCTTAGCCGTGACATCCGGGCGCATCGCTGTTGTCAGGACTAAAGTATTCGAGTTACCACCTTTGCCGATAGTAAGGTCAAATCGGCTGGCACGCCTTAACGTTTGAATCGGGTATTAGCCCTTTGTGTTTGCAGACCAGTTTTTGCACCAACACATCTTTTGGCACGCCCAGTGGGACCGATTCAAGATCAAGATCAACATGTCGACTTCTGAGTTTGATCAAGAGAACGTCATCCCCGTGACGGAAGCCAATCTCAAGGATGAGCAGAAGCAAGCTATTGCTAAATCCATGGAGGATTACAAGCAGCAATGCCTGAGGTCCTTTAGCATAAGCAGGAGCGGTGAGGTGATTCAGAAGGACGCACTACCGGCACCTCGGCAGGTTACTTTTGAGTCCAATCCTGGCAAACTTCAAGAGATGGTTGACAGCGCTATCAACCGTGCTTTGATCAACCAAGCTGGTGTACTGTCTAATACGGTTTTCAATGCCGTGGCAAGAACTTTCAAGGAAGGACAATTGCCACCAGATTACGAGGGCCCCACTTATCACCAGCCAAAGTCACCAGCCGTCACAGCTCCATCGGCTGCTACGGCCGCTGCGGGTATGGAGATTCCTGTTCCGCCAAGCACCTTGGGAGTCACCAATGGACAGTCTATGCCGATGACAACTAATCCACAGACTTCAGATGGGCAGATTAAACTTGCCACAGATCTGTTAGCATCAGCGATGACAGGGTTAACTCCTCCTCCCAACTGGTGGGGTTATGGCATGCCTCCAGAGTTAACGCCGGGTACATCGCAGACGACTGATATGAGAGGCAAAACTCCTATGGCATCGGCACCTCCCAATATGCCGATGAACCAGAGTCCCCAGTACACTACAACTACTACTGCAAGACCTTACACTGGGAATTCTCAAGCTCCAATGTTCCAGATGCCTAACGCATCGGCAGACTCGATGCTGATGCAACAGAGGTCTATGGCTCAATCAGGGTATGTCAATTCAATGATGATGCCCAATTACCAGTCATCGGCAGGGCCTGTGCCGATGAGCGCTAATAATGGATGGCTTGGGCAGCAAGTCTTTCCACAAACACCCCAACAGAGTCACCAGGCTACAGGGTTCCAGCAAGGACAGATCTATCCGGGGTTCCAGAATCAGGGGATCCCTAACCAGCCAATGAATCTCGGGCAGCAGGTCAGCGAACAGCAGATTGGCGGGCAACAGCTTGGTGATCTACAGGGTGGAGACCAGATGATCAACCCAATGTTCCGTGCAGATCGTGCACCGAACAGACACGTGGAGGCTTACCAGCAGGCACCTGATCCGCAACCGCCCCATCGGCAAGATGCCGATGCATACTGGGCCGATAAGATTGCTGAAGTAATGAGAGACCAATTCGGGATAAAACCCAAAGTCAATACTTACTCTTATCGGGCACCGTATCCTCCTGCATACGACTTGATCCCGCTTCCACATCGGTACAAGGTACCGGATTTTACTAAGTTTTCTGGGCAGGACGACACGTCAACCATGGAACACATCAACAGGTTCATCATTCAATGCGGAGAAGCTGGTAACAGGGACGAGTTAAGGGTTCGTCTATTTTCATAATCATTGTCTGGATCGGCTTTTACCTGGTTTATATCACAACCTCCCAATTCAGTGATTACTTGGGCCGATCTGGAAAAACAATTCCACAAATACTTCTTTTCTGGGGTCCATGAGAAGAAGATCACCGATTTGGTCAAATTAAGGCAGCGTAATGATGAATCAGTTGAGGGTTTTGTACAGAGGATACGGGAAGTCAAGAACAAGTGCTATAGTCTGGTTCTAGACGATCGGCAGCTAGCCGATTTGGCTTTCCAGGGTTTGTTGCCACACATCAGGTACAAATATGCATCTCAGGAGTTTGAAAGCTTAAGTCATCTGGTGCAAAGAATCTCTGATCAAGACATCAAGCCGTTTGAACCCAAGAGAGCATAGAACAAAAAGGTGTCGTTCGTTGATGAAGCAACAAGCTCGGATTCTGACGAGGAACCAGTCATCGGCTTGGCAGAGTGGGTGAAAAACAAGAAGCCGATGTCTTGTCCTTTTGGACATAAAGAACCAGAGAAATTTGTGTTTGACACCGCTAAAGCCGATAGGATATTCGACTTTCTGCTCCAGGAAGGTCAGATCAAACTGTAACCTAATCACGTGATCCCATCGGCTGAAGAATTAAAAAGGATGAAATATTGCAAGTGGCACAATGCAACTTCTCATGACACTAACGAGTGCAAGGTGTTCAGACAGCAACTGCAATCGGCTATAGAATCTGGGAGAATCAAATTTGACAGCTCCAAGACCCAGAAGCTGATGAAGATTGACCAACATCCTTTCCCAACAAACATGTTGGATGCTAAGGGAAAAGCCAAGGTCTTAACCTCAGAAGCAGCCGAAAGAAGTGCATCGGTGGATCCTCAGCATCAAGTCACTACTGCCGATGCGAGAGGAAGGGGCTTGGTCCAGGAAGGAACCAGCTCACGGAGGCCTCCCCGATCTGGGATTGTAATAACTCACATAAGGCCTCAGGAAACTTGGCAGCAACGAGAAGATCGGTACCGGCGCCAGCAAGAAGATTATCGTCGGGAAGAAGAAAGACGCCGACAGGAGTGGAATCGGCATAGGGATCACTGGAATTGTCCGTTCTTCATCCATTGCTGGGAGGAGAATATCAAGCTTCCTACTGTCAGAGATTGCCCTGAGTGCAACGGTTATGATCGGTACGACAGGTCCGACCGGAACTATCGTGATAATGATCGGCGCTTCGATGGGCCGATTAGAGGGAGAGCATCCGTCCATGATCGGCTGGGGGGCAGACTCAGTGTGCACGACAGGCTTGGTGATCGTGTCCAATATTTTCCCAGAAACCAGGAAGAACTTGAGGAGATGGTTAATGCACGAGTTCCCAACGAATTCATATTTTGCAGGGATGCCAATACGCATCGGATGGAGTCAAGGGAAAATCATCGCCCAGCAGCAAGGCAGAGGCCGCTTCCTCCATGGTGTCCAGAGGGGTTGACCAAGACACAGAAAAGGAGGTTGCATCGCGAAAGGTGAGAAGGGCTAGGCAAGGGCGAGAACTCTGGTCAGTCTGGAAATCAGCAGCAATCAGATCCCAAGGGGGAAGGTCCATCGGCAGATGTCAACATGGTCTTTATGTTGCCGATGGAGTTTCTTGCACCATCCAGTGATAATGAGTTGGAATTTTCCGACCAAATAGCTCAATTGGCCCTGGATCCGATGACAGCTATCTTCAAGAAACCTGCCGATGACGAAAGACAACATCTCAAGGCTCTGTTTGTCAAAGGGAGGGTTGATGGGCAGCCAATGACCAAGATTCTAGTTGATGGTGGGGCTGCTATCAACATCATGCCGTATGCAGTATATCGGAAGCTTGGGAGAGGGGATCAGGATTTGACCAAGACCGATATGATGCTTAAAGACTTTGAAGGGAACGTGTCTCCAGTCAAGGGGGCAATATGTGTAGAGTTGACCATCGGCAGCAAAACCTTGCCGACAACCTTCTTTGTGATCAGTGGAAAGGGTGCTTACAACTTGCTATTGGGGAGAGATTGGATTCACGCTAATTGTTGCATCCCGTCTACAATGCACCAATGCTTGGTTCAGTGGGTAGGAGACAAAATTGAGATTGTCCCGGGAGATTCTTCTTATGTCATTGCGTCGGCAGAGGCGGACACCTATGAGAGGACTAGGTGTATTTCGGGAGAAGTATGGGAGAAGGATTTTCTCAAGGTTGCCGATTACGAGATTCCACCGATCCAAGCAGTCGGTTCTGACGAAGGATTTTAATGGATAGGTTCGCCGATGATGGAAAGTTAGGCCAGGGATTCACATCGGCTGATGATCTAGTAGAAGTAGATATAGGTAGTGGTGATAAACCTAGACCCACTTTTATTAGTGCTAAGTTAGATTCTGAGTGTAAGCAACAGTTAACTGATTTGTTAAAGGAATATAAAGATTGCTTTGCTTGGGATTATACTGAGATGCCTGGTTTGGACCGATCAATTGTTGAACATCGGTTGCCTATCAAGTCTGGATTTCGGCCACATCAACAGCCAGCTCACCGATGTAACATCCTCCATGATATTAAGGCCGAAATCACCAAACTTATTGAAGCTAATTTATTCGGTAGTGTCGGTATGCCGAATGGATTTCCAATGTTGTTCCGGTCTACAAGAAGAATGGGAAGCTTCGGGTATGCATTGATTTCAAGAATCTCAATAAAGCTACGCCGATGGATGGATACCCAATGCCTGTTGCCGATCTACTGGTTGACGCCGCGGCTGGGCATCGGATCATTAGCTTTATGGATGGCAATGCAGGATACAATCAAATATTCATGGCAGAAGAAGATATTCCCAAAACCGCATTTAGATGTCCTGGTCATGTCGGGTTGTTTGAATGGATAGTCATGACCTTTGGGCCTGAAGAACGCCGGTGCTACTTATCAAAGGGCCATGAATTTTATATTTCATGAGTTCATCGGCAAGCTGGTGGAGATTTATATTGATGATGTGGTGGTTAAGTCTGGGGATTTCACGAAGCATCTTGCCGATTTGCGGAAGGTGTTGGAGTGCACAAGGAAGCATGGATTGAAGATGAATCCTAATAAGTGTGCATTTGGTGTATCGGCAGGACAATTTCTTGGTTTCATGGTGCATCAAAGGGGGATTGAAATTAGTCGAAGATCTATTGATGCCATCAATAAGATAGTGGCCCCTACCAACAAGACTGAGCTCCAATCCTTGATCGGCAAGGTAAATTTTATCAGAAGATTTATATCTAATTTGTCTGGTAAAATTCGTGCGTTCAGTCCTCTTCTTAAGTTAAAGACCGATCAAGAGTTTGTTTGGGAAAAAGAACAGCAGTTAGCTCTGGATGAAATCAAGAATTATTTAGTAAGTCCTCCAGTTCTAATTCCACCTCAGCAAGGAAAGCCCTTCAGGTTGTATTTGTCTACCGATGGGATAGTCATCGGTTCGGCTTTAATTCAGGAGTTTGAAGGGAAAGAGCGTGTAATTTATTATTTAAGCAGGAGGTTGATTGATGCTGAGACCAGGTATTCGGCTATTGAGAAACTGTGCTTGTGCTTATATTTCTCTTGTATCAAGTTGAGGCACTACTTGTTGTCGGCCGAATGCACTGCTATTTGCAAGGATGATGTAGTCCGGTACATGCTGTCCATGCCAATTATGAGTGGCAGGATAGGTAAATGGATTTTGGCGCTGTCGGAGTTCGATTTGCGTTATGAATCGGCTAAGGCGGTCAAGGGACAGATTATGGCCGATTTTGTAACTCAGCATTGCGGTACAGTGGGGGCTTTGGAAATTGTACCTTGGACGCTTTTCTTTGATGGGTCTACATGTGACCGGGGGGCAGGAATCGGCATAGTACTAGTTTCCCCTCGGGGAAGGAAGTATGAGTTTTCCTTGCTGATTGTTGCCACGTCAACAAATAATCAGGCTGAGTATCAAGCTTTAATAAAAGGATTAGAGTTGCTGAGGGATGTTCATGCTGATGCTGTTGAAGTCTTCGGGGATTCTATGCTAGTTATAAATCAATTGGCTGGGAGCTATGAAAGCCGAAGTGAAGTTCTCATAACTTATTACGAGAGGAGCATGCAACTGTTAAAAGAATTCAAAGACTTCCGATTAGAGTATGTTCCTCAACTGCATAATGAAGAAGCCAATCGGTTGGCTCAACATGCCTCGGGATATCAGCCTATGATTAATACAATATCGGCAATTGGTACCGATGACTGGAGAAAAGAAATCATTGATTATTTGAAGGACCCATCTAAGAAAGTTGAAAGACGAGTTCGGTTTCAAGCAACCAAATACGTGCTCCTCGAAGACGAATTGTATTATCGGACTATTGATGGAGTTCTTCTCCGATGCTTAGGTGATGATGAAGCTAAGAGTTTGATGGGAGAAATCCATGAAGGGGTGTGTGGAGCACATCAGTCGGCTTTTAAGATGAAGTGGATGATTAGGAGGAATGGATATTATTGGCCGACTATACTTGAGGACTGCTTTAAATATTTCAAAGGATCTCAAGGGTGTCAGAAGTTTGGTAATATTCAGAGGGCACCTGCACCGGCTATGAATCCTATTATAAAGCCCTGGTCGTTCCGAGGATGGGCTATCGATCTGATCGGCCAGATTTATCCATCATCCAGCAAAGGGCATAAGTTTATTCTGGTTGCAACCGATTATTTCACTAAATGGGTTGAAGCTGTTCCTTTGAAGAAAGTCACATCGGCTAATATGATTGATTTTGTGAAAGAGCACATTATTTACCGATTTGGGATTCCTCAGACAATTACTACCGATCAAGGCACCATGTTTACATCGGGGGAATTTGACGAATTCGCAATCGGTATGGGGATTAAAGTATTGAACTCTTCTCCTTACTATGCTCAAGCCAATGGGCAGGCCGAGGCGTCTAACAAAGGGATTATTAAGCTTATTAAACGGAAGATTGAAGAGAATCCTAGAAGGTGGCACACATTATTAAATGAGGCTTTATGGTCATACCGGATGGCTTGTCATGGATCGCCCAAGGTTTCACCTTATCAGTTGGTGTATGGACATGATGTAGTATTGCCTTGGGAAGTTAAGGCTGGATCTAGGCGACTATCTTTTCAAAATCAATTGGCTGCTGATGACTATGCTACTTTGATGACAGACGAGTTGGATGATCTGGCAGGACATCGGTTGAGGGCTTTGATGAGTATAGAATAGAATAAGAAAAGAGTTGCCAGATGGTATGATAAGAAGGTAAAGGCTAAGGAATTTGCCGATGGAGATTTGGTATGGAAGTTAATCCTACCGATCGGGACTAAAAGTTCAAAGTTTGGCAAGTGGTCTCCTAATTGGGAAGGTCCCTATCGGATAAATCGATCGGCTCCTGGTAATGCCTACATTTTAGAGACTCTCGAAGGAGTTGAATTTCCCAGAGCATTAAATGGCAAGTATTTAAAGAAGTACTACCCCAGCATATGGGTCGATGCATAAAAGTTTAAATGCCGATAACACTCCTATCGGCTAGATTAAAATGTTTGGGGCAGGACTTAATGTTTCAAAAGACGCCGATAACAGTCCTATCGGCTAGACTGAACATCAAAGAAGTTGAAGAGCAGGAAGAGGCAAGTGTGTTGCCGATGAAGAGTTCACATACTTAGTAGCGCTTGGATGGCCTATATAGCGCGTAGGCGGATCTGGTCGGCTGCTTCTATCTCCTTGACATCTTCATCGGCAGAACCTTCTATTGGCTTCAATTTCTTCTTCAGCTGCAGTGCTTTGCGACCATGGGTGTTTCGCTCTTGCTCGAGGTGTTTGATGGTCTTCGGCAGTTGACTTTCTTCCTGTTGGGCTTGGGATAGGGCATCCTCCACTTGCTTGAGTTCTGCCAACAGGGCTTCTCGTTTTGCCGATAGGTCGGAGATCTTCTGCTTCAATGCATCGCCTGAGGATTTCAAGGTGTCGATGTTCTTGTGCTTCTGATCGGCTAAGAGTTTCTCTTTCATCATTTCCTCGGAGAGCTGGGTCTGAGCAGCTCTATCGGCAAGGCGCCGAGTGGCTCTCTGGTACTGCAGCTGGCGACTTTCTAGATGCGCAGCCTGGAAGAGGGTTTCTTCAGCATTGGCAGGAATCTGGCCTCTGAGGGTCTTGAACAGAACCTTGGCTGGGTCGGAGTCATTAACCAGTTGAGCTGTATCTTGATGAAGGATAGCCGATAGCTCTTCCAGCTTAGCCCTGATCTCCGCCGATACAATCCCAACTGCTCGGGAAGAACTTGCCTCTTCACCTTCGTCTTCGGAGATATCAATGGTGAAGGAAAATAGGCTGTCGGGGGAGTCTTGTTCCTGAGAAAGAAAACGAGACAAAATGAGTCATTCCATGGTCAAAGCATCGGCAAATGATACTGGTGGAAGATTGGATGGCTTACTTGCTTCAAGGCAATCTCTCGCCTTTGACTTGAAGATGCCGATGGAGCCATGGGTTGGTCGGTGAGAGTTGCCGATGGAATTACGTCAGCTGAAAGTTAACAGAGAGGGTTATAAGGCTGAAAAGGAACAAATTCATTGGCAATAATGTTATAAAAATGTGTTACCTTGAGGAGGGACAATGCTTGTCTGAATTGATGAAACTACCGATGATATGATTGAACCTGCTGGGTCGGTAGTTTGTTCGCCTACATCGGCCGGTGTGTCTTCTGGTTGGGGTGCTGCTAGCTGAGGTTCTTCTTGCTAGGGTTCTTCCGCTTGTGGTGCTTCTTGCGGTTGAGGAGGAGATGGTACTTGCTGAGTCTCTGTTTCTGGAGGAGAAGGAGAAGATTCCACCGGAATAGGAGATACCGAAGGAGGAGAAGGAGTTACCACTTTCTGGCGCTTCGATTGCGCCCTGGTACCTTTGGTGCTTTTTCTCTTCTGCTGGCTGGACTGGGGAGCATCAGCGTCTTTGCCTTTGATTCTTGCCGATGCACTGGTTTGCTGTTACAGAAAAAGGAATTTGTCAGTACCAATATAGCCGATGTCAAAGTGAGATCGGTATAGGTAAAAAGGTTTAGCAGTGACCTTAAAAGCCTGCGCTAGGGCGGAAGCGGCTACCGATGGTGATGTCTGAGTTCTCCTGGTGGTGACCTTCTTGAGGCGTATACCCCGATGCACGATAGCAGCCAGGGTAGGAGCTTTGTGGCCGATTGAGGAAACTGGGCCTGATGCAAACAAGTCCATCGGCTTGCCACTCCTGCTGACCGACGGAGGAGTGTCATCGACCTGAAAAGTCACACAAAGGGTCAGTTACCGATGGAAATAAGATTGAAAGAATTGAAACATCGGTTTGGAAGTACTTACGGCATCACTGGGAACTTCGTATTCGGGGTCGATCATGCCGCGGTATGTGAGGGCCGATTTGCAGAATAGATGCTCCTTCCATTCTGCCCACCACTGCTTGTATGCCTAAGTGATAAAGGCAGCTGGGACCCACTCCGATTGGTCAACATCGGTGTCGGCACTTGATGGCAGCTGGGCTACTCGAATCCGTTCAAGAAGACTGGTGATGGTTTCCCTGGGCTTTATCACATCGGCATAACAAAGTGCAATCGGCAGCTGGCCGAAAGCTAATTGGCGAGCTAATGCCGATGGATTATAGAACTCATAAGTCTAGGGATATGTTTTCCCACTGCCAAAGAAATTCATCGGTATGGCTCTGGGGGTCACCAATGCCATCATTACTTCGTTGTCCTTGTCAAGAGCCTCGTCAAATGGGTTGAAAACCAGAGGAAACACGGTGTCTGGTTCATCATAAGCTAACCATGCTCGCTCATCTCTGGTCAAACCTTCGTACAAGGTTTGGAAGAATCGGCTAATCTGATCTAGATTACCCCCTGTACCTGGCAGAACTATGACAGCTTCACCGAAGTTCAAGGGAGAGCGTGTTGCCGATTCCTCTTCACCCAGCACATGGTTCTCGGCTATGTCCCTTGGAAAACGCTGAGCGAAAAGATTAAACTCCAAACGCTTGTGCAGATGGAGATTGAGCCACATGTTAATGAACCACCAAGGGCCTCCCAGGTTGCCGATAGACTGACCAAGTAAGAGCTTCTTAGTTACTTGGTGGAGGAGGTGGTAGACTGCTCCAAGCAGGTATCGGCCGAGAGGAAATCGGCCACCATTGGCCAGATTTTCTGCTGCTGCTAGATAAACAGAAGTTTGTCCTGCCGATCGGCCACAAAACACGAACTTGTCTAGCCACATGTTCAGAAAGCAGGTCTGCTCTTTTGTGTCAACAGTGCTTGTTTTGCGGTATTTTTGGATATACCCCGACCAGCCGCCGATGGTGCGAGTTTCTACCTTAGCACTGGGTTTGGTATCAAAGAAGTGAGTGCTATCGGCAGAGGACACATCCAAGCCAGTGAGCATAGCTACATCGGCAAGTGTAGGGGAAGCAGGGCCATGGCCAAAGATAAAAGCATTGAGGGTGTCTGACCAGAAATAAGATGCAGCTATCAACAGTGATTCGTTCCTATGCATATCGACAATGGATAACCTAATGCATTGTTCTAGCTTTCTCTCACCCCCACTGAACTTCATTAGAGTTGCTGACCCTCAAGAACTAAAACTTCCATCCCACGGTAGGGCTGGGCCAGGAACGAAAAGCATCCTTCCACAGATCCAAAGAAAAATTCTCCGCCCTAAAAGGGATTCTGTTGGTTTCCGCATTTATGAGATCGGTTGGATCTGGATCCCCTAGTGGGCCAAGGCATTGGAGGTGTGGTTGATCGGTGGGGATGACAATTTTGTTAGCTGATTCCTAGTGGTTTTGGAGGTAGAAAAGAAAAACAAAAAAAGGAGGGGAAAAAGAAAAATGCTCAGTAAGACTGCGGATGAACAGGGGTGCGAGAAAAAGTACGAGGGATGGCGTGAAGAACTGACCTCAGGAATGATGAAGTTGACAGCCATCTTGTCGCAAAGAGAATGAGTGAGGACTTCGGAGTTGGTGAAGAAGGGGCTTCGCCGGAGATCTTGGAGCTTTTGGATGACGCCGCCGCCGAGGGAGTGAAGTTGGAGCTATGGAATGATGTGATGGGGAAGGAGTACCCGAGAAGGAACTATTTATAGGACAAAAACGGGCAAGGGCAAATCTGACTTATCTCTTTGCCGCATCCGCGAAATCCGAGGGTACTCAGGTAGATATGGTAACTGTTCGCACGGTAATCAAGGGATTGTGCAGGTGATTTGACAGGAAGCGGTCATTATCCAGAGATATTTTACTCTGTGGGATCTCCTGGTCGATCCATCAGCAGTGCCTGGTAACGGTCATATTGCCAATGGGGGAGAAATGTGGAGATAGCTGTTTGGAAAGATAAGATACAGGTATCCTGGTCAGTATATCGGTTGCCGATACACGGCTCAGATGGAAGTGTCCGTTTAAGGAAGTTGAGGATTTCGAGGGATCTACAGAAGGATAGGATCAGAGTTGTTCGGATTAAGGCTGTCGGTTGCCAGGTTAGGAGCATTAATTGTGGAAAAAAGGCATCATTACTGCAGAGAATTTCGGAAGCATTAATAATTCCATACTCCGAAATTGGGGGCATGTGTTGACACCGTTTTTGGGCACGTGTCCATAATCGGTAAAAGTATAGATCGGCAGGATAAGGCAGTGGTGTTTGGTCTGTAGGGAGAGTTGCCGATGGAGATGGTCGTCGATAGAAGGGTGAACGAACGTGATTAAGTCCATAAGTGGTGACATGTCTGTGCCGATGGCTACGACAAGGAAATCTGCCGATGATAAGGGAATATGCCGATGATTTGGAGGGAGAGCCTGGAGGCTGCCGATCGGTTTGTGGAGTTGTTCGAGTTCGTCACGGAAGGATAGTTTTATATTTTCCTTAGTTGTTTAAGTCGTTTTGTATACGGATTCTGTGTAATTTGGAATTCGAGTTCTAGTCGTGTCTGATTGTAGCTCTTTGAGCAGGGTATAAATATAGACCCTAGGGCCTTGTAATGATATCTGTCAATCAATCAAACACACGTTTTTACTCATATTCCAGCATCTACTTTTTCGACGACTTCGTCATACTTTTTCCTTTTCATTACGAGTTCTTAGGAATTCGTCGACTTAAGCTCGGCGCGTTCTCAAGTTCCGCGTGAGTACCTCTTAGCCGTGACATCCAGGTGCATCGCTGTTGTCAGGACTAAAGTATTCGAGTTACCACCTTTGCCGATAGTAAGGTCAAATTGGCTGGCACGCCTTAACGTTTGAATCGGGTATTAGCCGTTTGTGTTTGCAGACCAGTTTTTGCACCAACTGCGGCTTTATCTCACCAATCGCTAGCTTCTTGATTGCTTCGTGCGGAGCTGTAAAACTGTATTCTC
>NW_018396516.1:0-4741 GCF_000003195.3 Sorghum bicolor | reverse complement strand
GTGCAAACTTTGAGCTTTTGGATTTTTTGTTAAGTATGAAACACTTGGATCCAAAAAATCTAAAGTAGTGCACCTTGGGCTTTTTACCGGTTAGAAGTTCATAGGCGGTCTTTTCTCTTTTCTTGTGAAGATACAAGCGGTTGATAGCATGACACGCCGTGTGGACCGCTTCCGCCCAATAGTTCACCGGAGTCTTGTATTCATCCAACATTGCTCTTGCGGCTTCTATGAGTGTCCGGTTCTTTCTCTCCACAACACCATTTTGTTGAGGAGTATACGGAACCGAAAACTCATGCTTGATTCCTTCTTCATCAAGGTACTCTTTGATGTTTGTGTTCTTGAATTCCTTCCCATTGTCACTTCTAACTTTCTTGATTTTGACATCGAACTCATTTTGGGATCTTCTTGCAAATTTCTTGAAAATCCCTTGGACCTTACTCTTATCACACAAAAAGAAAACCCAAGTGTAATGTGAATAACCATCAACAATCACAAAACCATATTTGTTACCACCAATGCTTATGTAAGCCACGGGTCCTAATATATCCATGTGCAGCAGCTCCAAGGGCCTTTCGGTTGTCACGATGTTCTTCACAGGATGTTTAGCTCCTACTTTCTTTCCCGCTTGACATGCACTGCAAATCCTATCTTTCTCAAAAGAGACATTTGTTAGTCCAAGGATGTGTTTGCCCTTTTGAAGTTTGGCCAAGTTCCTCATCCCAACATGGGCAAGTCGGTGATGCCATAACCAACCCATGCTAGATTTTACCATTAGACAAGTCTCGGGATTTACTCTATTTGATGTGAAATCAACTAGATAGAGTTTCCCTTTTAGGTGACCCGTAAATACAATAGAGGAATCCTCCCTTCTATAGACTTCCACACCCTGATCCGTAAAGAGACAATTGTAACCCATTTCACAAAGTTGTGAGACGGACAACAAATTGTAGCTCAACAAATTTACAAGTAAAACATTGGAAATAGAGTTATCATTTGAGATAGCAATTTTACCGAAACCAAGTACTTCTCCTTTTCCATTGTCACCAAATACAATGTTTTCACTTTGTTCACCACTAGGTTGGAATGACGTGAACATGTCCTTCTCTCCGGTCATATGATTGATGCATCCACTATCCAACACCCAACTTGTTCCACCGGAGGAGTATTCCTACAAAGACAAATCAAGCTTGTATTTTAGGTACCCAAATAGATTTGGGTCCTAGGGGGTTGTTGACGGTTCTTAAGTATCAATTTTAATCATGAAATAAATAAGGAAAAGGATCAATAT
Organism: Sorghum bicolor; assembly: GCF_000003195.3. Lineage (NCBI taxonomy): Eukaryota > Viridiplantae > Streptophyta > Magnoliopsida > Poales > Poaceae > Sorghum > Sorghum bicolor. The sequence continues at coordinate 3,453 of NW_018396516.1, read as the reverse complement.
TCAAGCAACACCTAGAATTAGGGTTTGATCTGACAGAATTCCACGAGTTTTGCTGTTTATCTATTTCTGCAGGGGGTTATCAGGAAATATGGAAGAAAGACCCACATGTCGGGTTTACATATAGATATTAACTTGTGCGCCAATTTTCCTCGGTCTAGAAGGTTCCAGAAGCCACACGAACGAGCGGGAGGCCGAGCGGGCCCACAGGCAGGGCGCCCGCCTAGCCCCCCTGGGCGCTCGCCCTCCTCTGCTGGCCTATGAGCACGAGTCTCGCGGATTATGCTCCACCGCCTTTGAGGATCAAGGAAAACAGTTCAATCAAGGTCGGTTTGATCCGACGGCCTAGATTCATTTGAGAGGGCTATATAAGCAAGGCCCCTGGCCCCTGGAGAAATCAATCCCCAGTATTCATTAGCATATTTTCCAGAGAGGATTCAGAGAGAGAGAGGTTCCTTTAGGGTTCCAACCTCACAGGGCTTAACATCCAATGTGAGAGTAGAATTAGTTCTACTAGATTGAGAGAGATAGAGTGGGGGTGTAGATCGGAGGAAGCCCGGCCTGTCGGTATCTACTCCGAGGTTGTACCTGCGGGATCAAGTCTCCTAACCCAAGGCTTGCTCCTAGGATTCTTCAGTATTTCGACTTCTAAATTCTAGTAAGTTCTTTGTTTTATTGTTGTTTGGTTTATGAGTTTACTTTGATCTCTTCGCGTAGAGTTTAGAGTAATTATCTCTAGCGTAAACGTGGTGTTTGGGCTAGGATACTCATAGATATCCCCTGTCTAGCTGGACTGTGGTAGTAGCGAGGAATGTGACATTTCCGAGTTACCTTTGTAGCCCATAATCCCGTTAGCAGGATCGATAGGGTTTATAGGTGCGGGTCGAACATCCTCTGTGGTGTCTAGATTCCGTGAGCCTCCCCAACAGAACAGTAGATCATCCTTACCAAGGTTAGAACGAGGGTGCAGTTGAAGTCTTCTCTATACATCACTCACATCGAGTCATAGTGGTTGTAGGCTGAAGGTTAGTAGTAATAGACCTGGTTAGTCAGATGCACGTTTTCTCCTAATGGTAAAAATATAAATACGATACTCTGGATAACATCCCGGGTGAAGTGCTCACCGATATCCATGCGCTTACGGATTAATTCCTGATTGCGTTACCAAATATCAACAAGCATTTCTCGCGCCGTTGCCGGGGAGAAAGACGGTTTGCTGAGATAACCTTGAGTCTTACTACTAGCTTGTATTTATACTTTTATCTTTTCTTATCTTTTTATATTCTTTATTTTCCTTACTCTTACCTTATGGAAAACCAAGATTCTAAATCGATCTATCAATTTGCAACACCTTTGGAAACTGACCTTTTACCATAGGAGTCATCATAGCCTATCCAAACATCCTAGTATAGGTTAAGTTCCAGGTTGATTGCCATGATTCACAACCTATCCTTTTCAGGAAAGGAAGACGAAAACTGTCGACGAAAGCTGGTCGGCAGTCTACCTTGGGGTATACCCACGGTAGTAGTTTATCGGTAGACGGTGCGCAAACTACGAACTCGATGGTGACGCAAGACACGGACAAGCTTTTTATCCAGGTTCGGCCGCCGAGTTGGCGTAATACCTACGTCCTGCGTCTGGTTGTATTGATTTGTGTTGAGAGAATATGATATGATGTGATATCCTAGGGGGGTCCCTTGCCCCTCCTTATATAGTCTGGAGGGCAGGGTTACAGATCTGGAAACTAATCCTAGTCGGTTACAATCGCCATGGATAATTTGATATCAATTCCTATTCTAACCGACTAGAATCCTGCTTGATCTCCACATCTTGTTTCCTTACGCGAAACTCCAGGTTGTCGGATCAAGCCTTGAACTCGTCTCGTAATGGGCCAAGGCTCCTGGCCCAAGTCTAGCCGTAAGGGTATAGGGGTTTATACCCCCACAGCTAGTCCCCGAGCACCATGTATTGTGATGTAACACGCCGTCTTGAGCTCCTTCGATCAGCGAGGCTTGACGTCTTCAATAAGCAGGAAAGTCGCCCGAACAGTTGCAACGGTATTTTGACCAACTCAAAAGACAGTTGATCAACATGGACATCGAAGAAGCGAGTTGTTCGAAGAATGCATGGTGCTCTAAATTAAAAAAGATTTCTTTTCTGGTGAAGTGTGCCCACTTTACTTTTTTGAAAGGTATAAACACCAAAAAAGCAAGCATATTCACCGCAAGGTGAAGTGTGCCCACTTAGTCCCCGAGCCTGGTAGTAGGTGACGTAGGCACGTGGTGCCAGGGTCAAAATAAAAGTCCTCAAAGAAATTCTGTAGCTGAGATGCATCGCCAGATGCATCGTACCGATGTAGTCCCCGAGCTTGCTGGAAGGCGAAGTATGAGCCTTGTAGCAAGGTCTAAAAAATTGAATTTACCAGTCCCCGAGCATATCATGCTCGTCTGCAATTGAATAGACTGATCGACCAGTCTCCGAGCATATAACGCTTGGTGGTCGGTACAGTCCCCGAATTCTCAAATTGGTGGGCTGGTCGACCAGTCCCCGAGCGTATAGTGCTCGGTGGTCGGTGCAGTCCCCAAGTTCATAAATTGGTGAGCTGGTCGACCAGTCCCCGAGCGTATAGTGCTCGGTGGTCGGCACAGTCCCCGAGCACGGCGTAGGGACCGGTGGACAAGTCCCCGAGCACGGCGTAGGGACCGGTGGACAAGTCCCCGAGCGTGGTTGGGAACGTAAACGTGCTCGGTGGTCGGCACAGTCTTCGAGCACAGCATAGAGAGTAGTCGACAAGTCCCCGAGCGTGGTTGGGAACGTAAACGTGCTCGGTAGTCGGAGCAGTCCCCGGGCACAGCGTAGGGAATAGTCGACGAGTCCCCGAGCGTAGCTTGTCGACTGGGCCAAACCCCTGAAAAATAAATATAAAGAATAGGTAGTACATGATGTATAAATAAACTTTAGATAAAAATCAGTACTGAGATAAGTTTTAGATTTTTTGTTATAAAATTAGCACAAGTAGTTAATTCATCCTAGAGCTTGTACCAGCTCTGGTCTAGCCAACAATCAGCATGAGGTGCGGAACCTAGACACGCGTGGGATTGCCAGCCTCGCCAGAGAGCTACTGCCGACCACCCGGAACGCAGAGGGCGGATCTCGTGCACGTGTAGGGAGGAGTCGGAGACAGTACCGGCTCTGGAAAGCTCGTGTAGGAGAAAAAACTAGTGTGGCTAAACAAAAAGTTGTTTTTGAAGGATAATAAAAAATATTATGCCAAAAATAAATAAGATATTAGAAGTGTACTTATCTTTGGATGAAAGTCTGGTCGGTGACGACAAAATTGTCTGGCCCTCGAGCTTTTGGACTTGTTATCGTGACGGTGGTCGCTGTTGTCGTAGCGTCGTTCTTCGCGGCGATTATTATTGCGACTGGTGGTCAGAGAAAGTAGGCCAAACAATT
>NW_018396515.1:48940-51104 GCF_000003195.3 Sorghum bicolor | reverse complement strand
ATATGCCCGAATTCAATTTGGACACGCCCGATGGAACTCCTAGATGTTTTGTGTATATGTAACCTCGCTTTGGTTCGTTTGGAGATAGTGTTAGTTTCGGTGCAACATAGGTGCATGGTTTGTGCCTAATGCACCATACTCTAACAAACCCTTTTGGACGCACCCAATTGTACTCCTAAATGAAGAGGCTGAAGTGGAAGCTTGGTTTGGTCTGTTTGGAGATCGTGCTAATCTTGACGCAAGATAGGTGCACGGTTTGCATGGACGTACCATATGCTAGAAAATCAATTTGGACGCACCCGATAGAACTCATAGATGACGTGTGTCATATGAAATCTCACTTCGGTCCATTTGGAGATAATCTTAATTTCGGTGTAAGATAGGTGCACGGTATGCACCTAATGCATGATAGGCTTAGAAACAGTTGTGGAAGCACCCGATTGTACTCTTTGGAGACTGTGTTAGTTTCGGTGCAAGAAAGGTGCACGGTTTGCGCCTAATGCATGATAGGCTAAGAAACAATTTTGGACGCACCCAATGGTATTTCTAGGTAAAGGGGCACAAGTGAAAGCTTGGTTTGATTTCTTTGGAGATAGTGCTAATCTTGATACAAGATAGGTGCATGGTTTGCATGGGGCATACCATATGCTTGAAAATCTATTTGCATGCACGTGATGGAACTCCTAGATGACGTGTGTAATATGGAATCTCGCTTCATCTGTTTGGAGACAGTGTTAGTTTTAGTGCAAGATAGGTGCACGGTTTATGCCTAATGCACCATAGCCTAAGAAACCAATTTGGACGCACCCGATTGTACTCCTAGCTGAAGAGGCTCAAGTGGAAGCTCGGTTTGGTTTGTTTGGAGATAATGCTAATCTTGACGCAAGATAGGTGCATGGTTTGCATGGACATACCATATGCTCGGAAATCAATTTGGACGCACCCGATAGAACTCCTAGATGATGTGTGTCATATGGAATCTCACTTTGATCCGTTTGGAGATAGTGTTAGTTTCGGTGTAAGATAGGTGCACGGTGTGCGCCTAACGCACCATAGGCTTAGAAATAGTTGTGGAAGCACCCGATGGTACTCCTAGGTGAAGAGGCTCAAGTAAAAGCTCGGTAAGATCTGTTTGGAGATATTGCTAATCTTCATATAAGATAGGTGCAAGGTTTGTATGGAACATACCATATGCTTGAAAATCAATTTACACGCACCCGATAGAACTCCTAGATGGTGTGTGTCATCTAATATCGTTTTGGTCTGTTTGGATATAGTGTTAGTTTCGGTGCAAGATAGGTGCATGGTTTGTGCGTGATGCACCATACTCTAAGAAACCATTTTGGATGCACTTGATAGTGCTCCTAGCTGAAGAGGCTCAAGAGGAAGCTCGATTCGGTCTATTTGGAGATAGTGCTAATCTTGATGCAAGATAGTTGCAAGGTTTGCATGGAACGTATCATATGCTCAGAATTCAATTTGGACGCACCCGATGGAACTCCTAGCTGAAGAGGCTCAAGTGGAAGCTTGGTTCGGTCTGTTTGGAGATAGTCCTAATCTTGATGCAAGATAGGTGCACAGTTTGCATGGGACATACCATATGCTTGAAAATCAATTTGGATGCACCTGATGGAACTCCTAGATGACGTGTGTCATATGGAATCTCACATTGTCCGTTTGGAGACAATATTAGTTTCGGTGCAAGATAGGTGCAGAGTTTATGCCTAATGCACCATAGCCTAACAAACCATTTTGGGCACACCTGTTGGTACTCCTAGATGAAGAGGCTCAAGTGGAAGCTTGATTCGGTCTATTTGGAGATACTACTAATCTTGATGCAAGATAGGTGCACGATTTGCATGGAACGTACCATATGATCATAAATAAATTTGGACGCACCCGATGGAACTCTGATATGAGGTGTGTCGTATGGAATCTCGCTTTGGTCTATTTGGAGACAGTGTTAGTTTTGGTGCAAGATAGGTGCACAGTTTGCGCCTAATGCACCATAATCTAAGAAACCATTTTGGATGCACCTGTTGGTACTCCTAGGTGAAGAGGACCAAGTGGAAGCTTGGTTTGGTCTGTATGGAGATACTACTAATCTTGATGCAAGATAGGTGCACGGTTTACATGGAACGTACCATATGCTCAGAAATCAATT
>NW_018396515.1:8721-17253 GCF_000003195.3 Sorghum bicolor | reverse complement strand
GCACAGTGGTCCATTTGGTCCCGATAAACTGTGCACCTATTTTGCATCAAGAGTAGCACCATCTCCAAATGGACTGAACCAAGCTTTCACTTGAGCCACTTCACCTAGGAGTACCATCGGGTGCGTCCAAAATGGTTTCTTAGCCTGCGGTGCATTTTTGCATGGAACGTACCATATGTTAAGAAATAAATTTGGACACACCCAATGGAACTCCTAGATGACGTGTGTCAAATGGAATCTCGCTTCGGTCTGTTCGGAGACAATGTTAGTTTCGGTGGAAGATAGGTGCATAGTTTGTGCCTAATGCACCATAGTCTAAGAAACCATTTTTGACGCACCTGTTTGTACTCCTAGATGAAGAGGCTCAAGTGGAAGCTCGGTTCGGTCTATTTGGAGATAGTGCTAATCTTGATGCAAGATAGGTGCACGGTTTGCATGGAACATACCATATGCTTGGAAATCAATTTGGATGCACCCGATAGAACTCGTTGATGACGTGTGTCATATGGAATCTCTCTTTGGTCTGTTTAGAAATACTGTTAGTTTCTGTGCAAGATATGTGCATGGTTTGCGCCTAATGCACCATAGTCTAAGAAACCATTTTGGAAGTACCTTTTGGTACTTCGGTGAAGAGGGTCACGTGGAAGCTCGGTTTAATCTGTTTGGAGATAGTGCTAATCTTGATGCAAGATAGATGCACGGTCTGCATGGAACGTACCATATGCTGAGAAATTAATTTGGACACACTCGATAGAACTTCTTCATGACATGTGTCATATGGAATCTCGCTTTGGTGTGCTTAGAGACAGTATTAGTTTCGGTGCGAGATATGTGCACAGTTTGCGCCTAATGCACCAAAGTCTAAGAAACCATTTTGGAAGCACTTGTTGGTACTCCTAGGTGAAGAGGCTCAAATGGAGGCTCGGTTCGGTCTGTTTGGAGATAGTGCTAATCTTGATGCAAGATAGGTGCACGATTTTCATGGAATATACCATATGCTCAGAAATCAATTTGGATGCACGAGATGGAACTCCTAGATGACATGTGTCATATGGAATCTCATTTCAGTCCATTTAGAGACAGTGTTAGTTTCGGTGCAAGATAGGTGCAAGGTTTGCACCTAATGCACTATAGGATAAGAGACCATTTTGGACGCACCCGATGGTACTCTTAGGTTAAGGGGCTCAAGTGAAAGCTTAGTTTGGTCTGTTTGGAGATAGTGCTAATCTTGATGCAAGATAGATGCACGGTTTGCATGGAACATACGATATAGTCGGAAATCAATTAGGACACAACTGATATAACTCCTTGATGATGTGTGTCATATGGAATCTTGCTTCGGTTCGTTTAGAGATAGTGTTAGTTTTGGTAGAAGATATGTGCACGGTTTACGCCTAATGCACCATAGGCTAAGAAACCATTTTAGACGCATCCGATGGTACTCGTAGTTGAAGAGGCTCAAGTGGAGGCTCGATTTGGTCTGTTTAGATATAGTGCTAATCTTGATGCAAGATAGTTGCATGGTTTGCGCCTAATGTACCATAGTCTAAGAAACCATTTTGGATGTACCTTTTGGTACTTCAGTGAAGAGGGTCAAGTGGAAGCTCGGTTTGATCTGTTTGGAGATAGTGCTTATCTTGATGCAAGATAGGTGCATGATTTGCAAGGAACATACCATATGCTTAGGAATCAATTTGGACGCACCCAATGGAACTCCTAGATGACGTGTGTCATATGAAATCTTGCTTCGGTCCATCTGTAGACATTGTAAGTTTTAGTGCAAGATAGGTGCACAGTTTGCGCCTAATGCACCATAGTCTAAGAAACCATTTTGGAGGCACTATTTGGTACTCCTGGGTGAAGAGGCTCAAGTGGAAGCTTGGTTTGGTCAGTTTGGAGATAGTGCTAATCCTTATGCAAGGTAGAGTTTGCATGGAACATACCATATGCTTGGAAATCAATTTGAATGCACCCGATGGAACTCCTTGATGACGTGTGTTATATGGAATCTCGCTTTGGTGCATTTGGAGACATTGTTAGTTTCGGTGCAAGAGAGGTGCACAGTTTGCACCTAATTCTCCATAGTCTAAGAAACCATTTTGGATGCTCTTGTTGGTACTCTTAGGTGAAGGTGCTCAAGTGGATGCTCGGTTCGGTCTGTTTGGAGGTAGTGCTAATCTTGATGCAAGATAGGTGCACGGTTTGCATGGAACATACCAAATTTCTTGGAAATCAATCTAGACGCACATGATGGAACTCCTAGATGATGTGTGTCATACGAAATCTTGCTTGGCTCTGTTTGGAGAAAGTGTTAGTTTCGGTGCAAGATAGGTGTAAGATTTGCACATAATGCAGCATAGGCTAAGAAACCATTTTAGACGCACCCGATGGTACTCCTAGGTAAAAGGCTCAAGTGAAAGCTCAGTTTGGTCTGGAGATAGTGCTAATGTTGATGCAAGATAGATGCACGGTCTGCAATGAACGTACCATATGCTTAGAAATTAATTTGGACACACCCGATAGAACTCCTAGATGACGTGTGTCATACGAAATCTTGCTTGGGTCTGTTTGGAGAAAGTGTTAGTTTCGGTGCAAGATAGGTGTAAGATTTGCACATAATGCAGCATAGGCTAAGAAACCATTTTGGAAGCACCTGTTAGTACTCCTAGGTGAAGAGGCTCAAGTGGAGGCTCGGTTCGGTAAGTTTAGAGATAGTGCTAATCTTGATGCAAGATAGGTGCACGATTTGCATGGAACATACCATATGCTCAGAAATCAATTTGGACGCACCAAATGGAACTCCTAGATGACATGTGTTGTATGGAATCTCACTTCGGTCCGTTTAGAGAAAGTGTTAGTTTCGGTGCATGATAGGTAACCGGTTTGCACCTAATGCACCAAGGATATGAAACCATTTTGGACGCACCCTATGGTACTCCTAGGTCAAGGGGCTCAAGTGAAAGCTCGGTTTGCTCTGTTTGGAGATAGTGCTAATCTTGATGCAAGATAGATACACAGTTTGCATGGAACATACGATATGCTCAGAAATCAATTAGGACACACCTAATATAACTCCTTGATGATGTGTGTCATATGGAATCTTGCTTCGGATCGTTTAGCGACAGTGTTAGTTTTGGTAGAAGATATGTGCACGGTTTACGCCTAATGCACCATAGGCTAAGAAACCATTTTAGACGCACCCGATGGTACTCGTAGTTGAAGAGGCTCAAGTGGAGGCTCGATTTGATCTGTTCGGATATAGTGCCAATCTTGATACAAGATAGTTGCACAGTTTGCATGCAATGTACCATATGTTAAGAAATCAATTTGGACGCACCCAATGGAACTCCTAGATGATGTGTGTCATATGGAGTCTCGCTTCGGTCTGTTTGGTGATAATGTTAGTTTCGGTGCAAGATAGGTGCATAGTTTGTGCCTAATGCACCATAGTCTAAGAAACCATTTTTGACGCACCTGTTTGTACTCCAAGATGAAGAGGCTCATGTGGAAGCTCGGTTCAGTCTGTTTGGAGATAGTGCTAATCTTGATGCAAGATAGGTGCACGGTTTGCATGGAACATACCATATGCTTGGAAATCAATTTGGATACACCCGATGAAACTCCTTGATGACGTGTGTCATATGGAATCTCGCTTTGGTCTGTTTAAAAATAGTGTTAGTTTCAGTGCAAGATATCTGCATGGTTTGCGCCTAATGCACCATAGTCTAAGAAACCATTTTGGAAGCACCTGTTAGTACTTCGGTGAAGAGGCTCAAGTGGAAGCTCAGTTTGATCTATTTGGAGATAGTGCTAATCTTGACGCAAGATAGGTGCATGATTTGCAAGGAACATACCATATGCTTAGAATTCAATTTGGACGCACCCAATGGAACTCCTAGATGACGTGTGTCATATGGAATCTTGCTTCGATTTGTTTGTAGACATTGTAAGTTTTAGTGCAAGATAGGTGCACAGTTTGCGCCTAATGCACCATAGTCTAAGAAACCATTTTGGTGGCACTATTTGGTACTCCTGGGTGAAGAGGCTCAAGTGGAAGCCTGGTTCAGTCAGTTTGGAGATAGTGCTAATCCTTATGCAAGGTAGGTGCATGGTTTGCATGGAACATACCATATGCTTGGAAATCAATTTGGATGCGCCCGATGGAACTCCTTGATGACGTGTGTCATATGGAATCTCGCTTTGGTGCATTTGGAGACATTGTTAGTTTCGGTGCAAGATATGTGCATGGTTTGCACCTAATGCACCATAGTCTAAGAAACCATTTTGGAAGCACCTGTTAGTACTTCGGTGAAGAGGCTCAAGTGGAAGCTCGGTTTGATCTATTCGGCGATAGTGTTAATCTTGACGCAAGATAGGTGCATGATTTGCATGGAACATACCATATGCTTAGAAATCAATTTGGACGCACCCAATGGAACTCCTAGATGACGTGTGTCATATGGAATCTTGCTTCGATCTGTTTGTAGATATTGTAAGTTTTAGTGCAAGATAGGTGCACAGTTTGCGCCTAATGCACCATAGTCTAAGAAACCATTTTGGAGGCACTATTTGGTACTCCTAGGTGAAGAGGCTCAAGTGGAAGCTCGGTTCGGTCAGTTTGGAGATAGTGCTAATCCTTATGCAAGATAGGTGCACGGTTAGCATGGAATGTACCATATGCTCAGAAATCAATTTGGATGCACCCGATGGAACTCCTTGATGACGTGTGTCATATGGAATCTCGCTTTGGTCCATTTGGAGATATTGTTAGTTTCGGTGCAAGATAGGTGCACAGTTTGCACCTAATGGTCTAAGAAAACATTTTCAATGCACCTGTTTGTACTCCTAGATGAAGAGGCTCAAGTGAAAGCTCGGTACAATCTGTTTGGAGATAGTGCTAATCTTCATGTAAGATAGTTGCATGGTTTGCATGGAACATACCATATGCATGAAAATCACTTTGGACGCACCCGATAGAACTCCTAGATGATGTGTGTCATCTGATATCTCGCTTTGGTCTGTTTGAAGATAGTGTTAGTTTCGGTGCAAGATGGTGTATGGTTTGTGCCTAATGCACCATACTCTAAGAAGATATTGCACGGTTTGTGCCTAATGCACCATACTCTAAGAAACAATTTTGGATGCACCCGATGGTACTCCTAGGTGAAGGGGCTCAAGTGAAAGCTCGGTTTGGTCTGTTTGGAGATAGTGCTAATCTTAATGCAAGATAGGTGTATGGTTTGCGTAGAATGTCCCATATGCTCGGAAATCAATTTGGATGCACCTGATGGAACTCCTAGATGACGTGTGTCATATGGAATCTCACTTCAGTCCGTTTGGAGACAATATTAGTTTCAATGCAGGATAGGTGCACAGTTTGCGCCTAATGCACCATAGTCTAAGAAACCATTTTGAATGCACCTATTGGTACTCCTAGGTGAAGAGGCTCAAGCGGAAGCTCGGTTCAGTCTGTTTCGAGACAGTGCTTATCTTAATGCAAGATAGGTGCATAGTTTGCATGGGACATACCATATGCTTGGAAATCAATTCGGACGCACCCGATGGAACTCCTAGATGACGTGTGTCATATGGAATCTCGCTTCGGTCTGTTTGGAGATAGTGTTAGTTTCGGTGCAATATAGATGCACGGATTGCGCCTAATGCACCATAGGCTAAGAAATCATTTTGGATGCACCTATTGGTACTCCTAGGTGAAGAGGCTCAAGTGGAAGCTCGGTTCGGTCTGTTTCGCGATAGTGCTAACCTTGATGCAAGATAGGTGCATGGTTTGCATGGAATGTCCCATATGCTCGGAAATAAATTTGGATGCGCCCGACGGAACTCCTAGGTGATGTGTGTCATATGGAATCTCGCTTCAGTCCGTTTGGAGACAATCTTAGTTTCAGTGCAAGATAGGTGCACAGTTTGCACCTAATGCACCATAGTCTAAGAAACTACACCTGTTGGTATTGTTTGTTGAAGAGGCTCAAATGGAAGCTCAGTTTGGTCTGTTTCGAGACAGTGCTAATCTTAATGCAAGATGGGTGCATAATTTGCATGAAACGTACCATATGCTCAAAAATCAATTTGGATGCATCCGTTGGAACTCCTAGATGACGTGTATCATATGGAATCTTGTTCGGTCTGTTTGGAGAGTGTTAGTTTCAGTGCAAGATAGGTGCATGGTTTTCCCCTAATACACCATAGGCTAAAAAACCATTTTGGACACACGCGATGGTACTCCTAGGTGAAGAGGGTCAAGTGAAAGCTCGGTTCGGTCTATTTGGAGATAGTGCTAATATTGATGGAAGATAGGTGTACAGTTTGCATGGAAAGTACCATATGCTCAGAAATCAATTTGGACGCACCAGTTGGAACTCGTAGATGACGTGTGTCATATGGAATCTCGCTTTGGTCCGTTTTAAGATAGTGTTAGTTTTGGTGCAAGATAGGTGCACAGTTTGCGCCTAATGCACCGTAGTCTAAGAAACCATTTTGGAAAATCTGTTGGTTCTCAAAGGTGAAGAGGCTCAAGTTGAAACTTGGTCCGGTCTATTTGGAGATAGTGCTAATCTTGATGCAAGATAGTTGCACGGTTTGCATGGAACATACCATATGCTCAGAAATCAATTTGGACGCACCCGATAGAACTCCTAGATGACGTGTGTCCTATGGAATCTTGCTTCATTCTGTTTGGAGACAGTGTTAGTCTCGGTGGAGTGCACGGTTTGGGCGTAATGCACCATAGGCTAAGAAACCATTTTTGATGCACTCAATGATACTCCTAGGTGAAGAGGCTCAAGTGGAAGCTTGGTTTGGTCTGTTTGGAGATAGTGCTAATCTTGATGCTAGATAAGTGCACAGTTTGCATGGAACATACCATATGCTCGGATATCAATTTAAACGCACCTAATGGAACTCCTAGATGACGTGTGTCTTATGGAATCTTAAATCGGGTTGTTTAGAGACAGTGCTAGTGCCGGTGCAAGATAGGTGCACAGTTTGCACCTAATACACCATAGGCTAAGACAAGAAACCATTTTTGACGCACCTGTTTGTACTCCTAGATGAAGAGGCTCAAGTGGAAGCTCGGTTCGGTCTGTTTGGAGATAGTGCTAAACTTGATGCAAGATAGGTGCACGGTTTGCATGGAACATACCATATGCACTAGATGGAACTCCTAGATGACATGTGTAATATGGAATCTGACTTTGGTCCGTTTAGAGACAGTGTTAGTTTCGGTGCAAGATAAGTGCACGGTTTGCACCTAATGCATCATAGGATAAGAAACCATTTTGGATGCACCCGATGGTACTCCTAGGTCAAGGGGCTCAAGAGAAAGCTCAGTTTGGTCTGTTTGGAGATAGTGCTAATCTCGATGCAAGATAGATGCACGGTCTGCATGGAACGTACCATATGCTTAAAAATTAATTTAGACACACCCAATAGAACTCCTTCATGATGTGTGTCATATGGAATCTCGCTTTGGTGTGCTTAGAGACAGTATTAGTTTCGCTACAAGATATGTGCACGGTTTGCGCCTAATGCACCAAAGTCTAAGAAACCATTTTGGAAGCCCCTGTTGGTACTCCTAGGTGAAGAGGCTCAAATGGAGGCTCGGTTCGGTCTATTTAGAGATAGTGCTAATCTTGATGCAAGATAGGTGCATGATTTGCATGGAACATACCATATGCTTAGGAATCAATTTGGATGCACCAGATGGAACTCCTAGATGACATGTGTCATATGAAATCTCACTTCGGTCCGTTTAGAGACAGTGTTAGTTTCGGTGCAAGATAGGTGCACGGTTTGCACCTAATTCACCATAGGATAAGAAATGATTTTGGACGCACCCGATGGTACTCCTAGGTCAAGGGGCTCAAGTGAAAGCTCAGTTTGGTCTGTTTGGAGATCGTGGTAATCTCGATGCAAGATAGATGCACGGTTTTCATGGAACATACGATATGGTCAGAAATCAATTAGGACGCACCTGATATAAGTCCTTGCTGATGTGTGTCATATGGAATCTTGCTTCGGTTCGTTTAGAGATAGTGTTAGTTTTGGTAGAAGATATGTGCACGGTTTACGCCTAATGCACCATAGGCTAAGAAACCATTTTAGACGCATCCGATGGTACTCGTAGTTGAAGAGGCTCAAGTGGAGGCTCGATTTGGTCTGTTCAAAAATAGTGCTAATCTTGATGCAAGATAGTTGCACAGTTTGCATGGACGTACCATATGTTAAGAAATCAATTTGGACGCACCCAATGGAACTCCTAGGTGACGTGTGTCATATGGGATCTCGCTTCGGTCTGTTTGGAGACAATGTTAGATTCGGTGCAAGATAGGTGCATAGTTTGTGCCTAATGCACCATCTAGGTGTTCTATACACCTATCTTGCACCAAAACTAACACTATCTCCAAATGGACCGAAGTGAGATTCCATATGACACACGTCATCTAGGAGTTCTATCGGGTGTGTCCAAATTGATTTCTAAGCATATGGTACGTCCATGCAAACCGTGCACCTATC
>NW_018396515.1:0-8524 GCF_000003195.3 Sorghum bicolor | reverse complement strand
TGTTTTGTTAGTATATGGTGTATTAGGCAGAAACTGTGCACCTATCTTGCACCAAAACAAACACTATCTCCAAAATGACCAAAGCGAGATTACATATGACACATGACATCTAGGAGTTCCATCAGGTGTGTCCAAATTGATTTCCGAGCATATGGTACGTTCCATGCAAACCATTCACCTATTTTGCATCAAGATTAGCATTATCTCCAAACAGACCGAACCCAAGCTTCTAGTTGAACCTCTTCACCTAGGAGTACCAACAGGTGTGTCCAAAATGGTTTCTTAGGCTATGGTGCATTAGGCAGAAAATGCGCACCTATCTCGCACCAAAACTAACACTGTCTCCTAACGGACCGAAGTGAGATTCCATATCACACACGTCATCTTGGAGTTCCATAAGGTGCATCCAAATTGATTTTTAAGCATATGGTACGTTCCATGCAAACTGTGCACCTATCTTGCATCAAGATTAGCACTATCTCCAAACAGATTGAATCGATCTTCCACTTGAGCCTCATCACATAGGAGTACCAACAAGTGCGTTCAAAATGGTTGTTTAGACTATGGTGCATTAGGCGCAAAGTGTGCACTTATCTTGCACCAGAACTAACACTGTCTCCAAATGGATCAAACCGAGATTCCATACGCGTCATCTAGGAGTTCCATCGTGTGCGTCTAAATTGATTTTTGAGCATATGGTACGTTCCATGTAAACCATGCACCTATCTTGCATCAAGATTAGTAGTATCTCCAAATAGACCAAACCAAGCTTCCACTTGGTCCTCCTCACCTAGGAGTACATACAGGTGTGTCCAAAATGGTTTCTTAGGCTACGGTGCATTAGGCGCAAACTATGCACCTATCTTGGACAGAAACTAACACTAACTCCAAGCAGATCGAAGCGAGTTTCCATATGACACACGTCATCTAGTAGTTCTTTCGGGTGCGTCCAAGTTGATTTATGAGCATATGGCACGTTCCATGCAAACTGTGCAAGTATCTTGCATCAAGATTTGCATTATCTCCAAACAGACCGGACCGAGCTTCCACTTGAGCGTCTTCACCTAGGAGTACCAAGAGGTGTGTCCAAAATGGTTTCTTAGATTATGGTGCATTAGACGCAAACTGTGCACCTATCTTGCACTAAAACTAACACTGTCTCCAAATAGACCAAAGCGAGATTCCATATGACACACGTCATCTCAGAGTTCCATCGGGTGCGTCCAAATTGATTTATGAGCATATGGTACGTTCCATGCAAATCGTGCACCTATCTTGCATCAAGATTAGTAGTATCTCCAAACAGACCGAAGCAAGCTTTCACTTGAGCCTCTTCATCTAGGAGTACCAACAGGTGTGCCCAAAATGGTTTCTTAGGCTATGGTGCATTAGGCATAAACTCTGCACCTATCTTGCACCGAAACTAATACTGTCTCCAAACGGACAAAGCGACATTCCATACGACAAACGTCATCTAGGAGTTCCATCAGGTGCATCCAAATTGATTGTCAAGCATATGGTATGTCCCATGCAAACTGTGCACCTATCTTGCATCAAGATTAGGACTATCTCCAAACAGACCGAACCAAGCTTCCACTTGAGCCTCTTCAGCTAGGAGTTCCATCGGGTGCGTCCAAATTGAATTCTAAGCATATGATACGTTCCATGCAAACCGTGCAACTATCTTGCATCAAGATTAACCCTATCTCCAAATAGACCGAATCGAGCTTCCTCTTAAGCCTCTTCAGCTAGGAGTACCATCAAGTGCGTCCAAAATGGTTTCTTAGAGTATGGTGCATCAGGCACAAACCGTGCACCTATCTTGCACCGATACTAACACTATCTCCAAACAGACCAAAGCGATATTAGATGACACACACCATCTAGGAGTTCTATCGGGTGCGTGCAAATTGATTTTCAAGCATATGGTATGTTCCATACAAACCTTGCACCTATCTTACATGAAGATTTGCACTATCTCCAAACAGATCTTACCGAGCTTTCACTTGAGCCTCTTCACCTAGGAGTACGATCAGGTGCTTCCACAACTGTTTCTAAGCCTATGGTGCATTAGGCGCACACCGTGCACCTATCTTACACCGAAACTAACACTATCTCCAAACGGATCAAAGTGGGATTCCATATGACACACGCCATCTAGGAGTTCTATTGGGTGCGTCTAAATTGATTTCCGAGCATATGGTACGTCCATGCAAACCGTGCACCTATCTTGCGTCAAGATTAGCACTATCTCCAAACAGACCAAACCGAGCTTCCACTTGAGCCTCTTCAGCTAGCAGTACAATCTGGTGCGTCCAAATTAGTTTCTTTGGCTATGGTGCATTAGGCATAAACCGTGCACCTATCTTGCACTGAAACTAACACTGTCTCCAAATAGACGAAGCAAGATTCCATATAACACACGTCACTAGGAGTTCCATCAGATGCATCCAAATCGATTTTCAAGCAAATGGTATGTCCCATGCAAATCGTGCATCTATCTTGCATCAAGATTAGTACTATATCCAAATAGACCGAACCAAGCTTCCACTTGAGCCTCTTCCGCTAAGAGTTCCATCAGGTGCGTCCAAATTGATTTCCAAACATATGGTATGTTCCATGCAAACCGTGCAACTATCTTGCATCAAGATTAGCACTATCTCCAAATAGACCGAACTGAGCTTCCTCTTGAGCCTCTACAGCTAGGAGTACCATCGGATGCGTCCAAAATGGTTTCGTAGTGTATGGTGCATTAGGCACAAATCGTGCACCTATCTTGCACCAAAATTAACACTATCTCCAAACTGACCAAAGTGAGATATTAGATGTCATACACCATCTAGGAGTTCTATCAGGTCCGTCTAAATTGATTTTCAATCATATGGTATGTTACCTACAAACCGTGCACCTATCTTACATGAAGATTAGCACTATCTCCAAACAGATCGTACCGAGCTTTCACTTGAGCCTCTTCACCTAGGAGTACCATCGGGTGCTTCCACAACTGTTTCTAAGCCTATGGTGCATTAGGCACACATCGTGCACCTATCTTACACCGAAACTAACACTATCTCCAAACGGATCAATGTGAGATTCCATATGACACATGTCATCTAGGAGTTCTATCAGGTGCGTCCAAATTGATTTCCGAGGATATGGTACGTTCCATGCATACCGTGCACCTATCTTGCGTCAAGATTAGTAGTATCTCCAAACAGACCGAACCAAGCTTCCACTTGAGCCTCTTCACCTAGGAGTACCAACAGGTGCATCCAAAATGGTTTCTTAGGCTATGCTGCATTAGGCATAAACTGTGCATCTATCTTGCACTGAAACTAACACTGTCTCCAAATAGATGATGCGAGATTCCATATGACACACATCATCTAGGAGTTCCATCATGTGCATCCAAATTGATTTTCAAGGATATGTTATGTCCCATGCAAACCGTGCACCTATCTTGCATCAAGATTAGCACTATCTCCAAAGAATCCAAACCAAGCTTTCACTTGTGCCCCTTTACCTAGGAGTACCATCGGGTGCTTCCACAACTGTTTCTAAGCCTATGGTGCATTAGGTGCATACCATGCACCTATCTTACACTGAAACTAACACTATCTCCAAATGGACCAAAGTGAGATTTCATGACACACGTCATCTAGGACTTCAATCGGGTGCGTCTAAATTGATTTCCTAGCATATCGTACGTCCATGCAAACCGTGCACCTATCTTGCATCAAGATTAGCACTATCTCCAAACAGACCAAACCGAGCTTCCACTTGAGCCTCTTCATTTAGGAGTACAATCGGGTGCGTCCAAAAGGGTTTGTTAGAGTATGGTGCATTAGGCACAAACCATGCACCTATCTTGCACCGAAACTAACACTATCTCCAAATAGACCAAAGCGAGGTTGCATATGACACACAACATCTAGGAGTTCCATCGGGCGTGTCCAAATTGTTTTCGGGCATATAGTACGTTCCATGCAAACCGTGCACCAATCTTGCATCAAGATTAGCAGTATCTCCAAACAGTCCAAACCAAGCTTCCACTTGAGTCTCTTCACCTAGGAGTAGCAACAGGTGCGTCCAAATTGCTTTCTTAGGCTCTTGTGCATTAGGCGCAAACTGTGCACATATCTTCCACCGTAACTATGACTATCTCCAAACAGAAAAAAGCGAGATTTCATATGACACACATCATCTAGGAGTTCCATCGGGTGTGTCCAATTTGATTTCTAAGCATATAGTACGTTTCATGCAAACCGTGCACCTATCTTGCAACAAGATTAGCACTATCTCCAAACAAACTGAACCGAGCATCCACTTGAGACTCTTCAGCTAGGAGCACAATCGGGTGCATCCAAAATGGTTTGTTAGAGTATGGTGCATTAGGCACAAACCATGCACCTATCTTGCACTGAAACTAACACTATCTCCAAACAAAAAAACTGAGATATCAGATGACACACATCACCTAGGAGTTCTATAGGGTGCGTCCAAATTGATTTTCAAGCATATGGTATGTTCCATGCAAACTGTGCACCTATCTTACATGAAGATTAGCACTGTCTTCAAACAAACCGTACCGAGCTTTCACTTGAGCCTCTTCACCCAGGAGTACCATCGGGTGCTTCCATAATGGTTTTTGAGCCTATGGTACATTAGGCGCAAACCGTACACTTATCTTGCACCGAAACTAACACTATCGCCAAATGGACCGAAGTGAGATTCCATATGACACACGTCATCTAGGAGTTCTATCGGGTGCGTCTAAATTGATTTTCGAGCATATGGTATGTCCATGCAAACCGTGCACCTATCTTGCGTCAAGATTAGCACTATCTCCAAACAGACCAAACCGAGCTTCCACTTGTGCCTCTTCAGCTAGGAGTACAATCAGGTGTCTCCAAAATGGTTTGTTAGAGTATGGTGCGTTAGGCACAAACCGTGCACCTATCTTGCACCGAAACTAACACTATCTCCAAACAGACCAAGATGAGATTACATATGACACATGACATCTAGGAGTTTCATCGGGTGCGTCCAAATTGATTTCCAAGCATATGTATGGTACATTCCATGCAAACCATGCACCTATCTTGCATCAAGATTAGCAGTATCTCCAAACAGACCGAACCCAAGCTTCCACTTGAGCCTCATCACCTAGGAGTACCAACTGGTGCGTCCAAAATGGTTTCTTAGACTATGGAGCATTAAGCGCAAACTGTGCACCTATCTTGCACCAGAACTAACTCTATGTCCAAACGGATCAAAGCGAGATTCCATATGAGACACATCATCTAAGAGTTCCATCAGGTGCCTCCAAATGGATTTCTGAGCATATGGTATGTTCCATGCAAACCGCGCACCTATCTTGCATCAAGATTAGCAGTATCTCCAAATAGACCAAACCAAGCTTCCACTTAAGCCTCTTCACCTAGGAGTACATATAAGTGCGTCCAAAATGGTTTCTTATGCTATGGTGCAGTAGGTGCAAACTGTGCACCTATCTTGCACCAAAAGTAACACTGACTCCAAACGGATCGAAGCGAGATTCCATATGGCACACATCATCTAGGAGTTCCATTGGGTGTGTCTAAATTGATTTCTGCGCATATGGCACATTCCATGCAAACTGTGCAACTATCTTGCATCAAGATTAGCACTATCTCCAAACAGACCAAACCGAGATTCCATTTGAGCCTCTTCACCTAGGAGTACCAACAGGTGCGTCCAAAATGGTTTCTTGGACTATGGTGCATTAGGTGGAAACTTTTTTTGAGAGCCATTAGGCGCAAACTGTGCAACTATCTTGCACCACAAAGCGAGATTTCATATGACACACGTCATCTAGGAGTTCCATCGGGTGCGTCCAAATTGATTTCTAACATATGGTACGTTCCATGCAAACCGTGCACCTATGTTGCATCAAGATTAGCACCATCACCAAATAGACCGAACCAAGCTTGCACTTGAGCCTCTTCACCTCAGACCAACATGTGCGTCCAAAATGGTTTCTTAGACTATGGTGCATTTGACGCAAACTGTGCACCTATCTTGCACCGAAACTAACACTATCTCCAAACGGACCAAAGCGAGATTCCATATGACACGTCATCTAGGAGTTCCATCGGGTGCGTCCAAATTGATTTCTGAGCATATGGTACGTTCCATGCAAACCGTGCACCTATCTTGCATCAAGATTAGCACCATCACCAAATAGACCGAACCGAGCTTCCACTTAAGCCTCTTCACCTCGGACCAACATGTGCATGCAAAATGGTTTCCTAGACTATGGTGCATTGGACGCAAACTGTGCACCTATGTTGCACCGAAACTAACACTATCCCCAAACGGACCAAACCCAGATTCCATATGACACACGTCATCTAGGAGTTCCATCGGATGCGTCCAAATTGATTTCTGAGCATATGGTACGTTCTATGCAAACCATGCACGTATCTTGCATCAAGATTAGCAGTATCTCCAAGCAGACCGAACCCAGCTTGCACTTGAGCCTCTTCATCTAGGAGTACCAACAGGTGCGCCCAAAATGGTTTCTTAGGCTATGGTGCATTAGGCACAAATTATGCACCTATCTTGCACCAAAACTAACACTGTCTCCAAATGGACCAAAACGAGATTCTAAATGAAACACGTCATCTAGGTGTTCCATCAGGTGCGTCCAAATTGATTTTCAAGCATATGGTACGTTCCATGTAAACTGTGCACCTATTTTGCATCAAGAGTAGCACTATCTCCAAATGGACTGAACCGAGCTTTCACTTGAGCCACTTCACCTAGGAGTACCATCGGGTGCGTCCAAAATAGTTTCTTAGCCTGCGGTACATTAGGCGCAAACCGTGCACCTATCTTGCACCGATACTAACACTTTCTCCAAATGGACCAAAGCAAGATTACATATGACACACGTCATCCAGAAGTTCTATCGGATGCGTCCAAATTGATCTCTGAGCATAAGTTACGTTCCATGAAAACTATGCAACTATCTTGCATCAAGATTAGCACTATCTCCAAATAGACCGAACCGAGCTTCCACTTGAGCCTCTTCAGCGGAGACTACCGGTTGCGTCAAAAATGGTTTCTTAGAGTATGCTGTATTAGGCACAAACCGTGCACCAATCTTGCACCAAAACTAACACTTTCTCCAAATGGACCAAAGTGAGATATCAGATGACACACATCATCTAGGAGTTATATCGGGTGTGTCCAAATTCATTTTCAAGCATATGTTTTGTTTCGTGCACACCGAGCATCTATCTTGCACCGAAAGTAACACTATCTCCATGTGGACCGAAGTGAGATTCCATATGACACACATCATCTAAGAGTTCTATCGGGTGCATCCAAACTAATTTCTAAGCATATGGTACATTCCATGCAAACTGTGCACCTATCTTACATCAAGATTAGCACTATCTCCAAACAGACCAAACCGAGCATTCATTTAAGCCCCTTTACCTAGGAGTACAATCGGGTGTGTCCAAAATTGTTTCTTAGCCTATGGTGTATTAGGCACAAACTGTGCACCTATCTTGCACCGAAACTAACACTATCTCCAAACAGATCGAAGCGAGAGTCCATACGACACGTCATCTAACAGTTCCATCGGGTGCGTCCAAATTGATTTCCGAGAATATGGTATGTCTCGTGCAAACTATGCACCTATCTTGCATTAAGATTAGCACAATCTCAAAATAGACTAAACCGAGCTTCCACTTTAGCCTCTTCACCTAGAAGTACCAATAGGTGAGTCCAAAATGGTTTCTTAGACTTTGGTGCATTAAGAGCAAACTGTGCACCTATCTTGCAGCGAAACTAACGCTAACTCCAAACGGACCAAAGTGAGATTCCATATGACACACGTCATCTAGGAGTTCCATCGGGTGCGTCCAAATTGATTTCTGAGCATATGGTACGTTCCATGCAAACGGTGCACCTATCTTGCATCAAGATTAGCACCATCACCTAATAGACCGAACCGAGCTTCCACTTTAGCCTCTTCACCTCGGACCAACAGGTGCGTCCAAAATGGTTTCTTAGACTATGGTGCATTAGACGCAAACTGTGCACCTATATTGCACTGAAACTAACACTATTTCCAAACGGACCAAACTGAGATTCCATATGACACACATCATCTAGGTGTTCCATCGTGTGCGTCCAAATTGATTTCTGAGCATATGGTACGTTCTATGCAAACCATGGACCTATCTTGCATCAAGATTAGCAGTATCTCCAAGCAGACCGAACCCAGCTTGCACTTGAGCCTCTTCATCTAGGAGTACCAACAGGTGCGCCTAAAATGGTTTCTTAGGCTATGGTGCATTAGGCACAAACTATGCACCTATTTTGCACCGAAACTAACACTGTCTCCAAATGGACCAAAATGAGATTCTATATGAACACGTCATCTAGGATTCCATCAGTGCGTCGGATCCTCTAGATCACCTGAAGCATCAAGCTGACTCTCTCTTCACCAAACTCTGTTCTAGTTCTT
>NW_018396514.1:0-19261 GCF_000003195.3 Sorghum bicolor | reverse complement strand
GTTTTTTCCTCCTTTTATTATTACATGCGTGCATCATCTTTTTGGTCCCGCTTTGCTTGCGCGTGGTTTCCTGCTTGGAGATTCTCTACCTCGTATAGCAGTCTCCTGCATTATTATCGTCTATCTCATCTGTGATCGCTAGCCAAGATCACCTTGTACGTGCTGTCTGCTGGGCCTGAGAGACTGGGACTGGGACACGTACGTTGTGCACGTACTGCCTGCTGCTGGCCAACTTGCATTTGCACCTAGGCGTTCACCCTGAAAACCAAAAAGTTTTCAAGATTTCTCGTTACATCGAATCTTGTGGCACATGCATGAAACATTAAATATAGACGAAAATAAAAACTAATTACACAGTTTAGCTGTAAATCACGAGACGAATCTTTTGATCCTAGTTAGTCCATAATTAGATAATATTTGTCACAAACAAACGAAAGTGATACAGTAACGAAATTTTTTCACTTTTCGGAACTAAAAACAAGGCCCTAATAATGCTCTTTTTTTTGTGCATTTGGACCTACCCTTCCATCGTCACGTTCCTAGCTAGCTAGCTAGAGCTTGCTTGCTTTGCTTGTGGTACGTAGTATCTCTGTTTTCTATTTGTACAAGCTTTCTTTTTCAGCCGGCCGGCCCCAGTCCTCTGAGCAGCTCCTGTCCCAAAAGAAAGAATGTCCTCTTGGGGTTTGTTCAAGTTCAAACTTTCCGGGTTTTGAATAAAAATTACTTTTTTATGTGTTTTGTTTGGATGTTTGTAAGTGTATGAATGGAATTATGTGCTCCTTCTTTTCGTCGTCTCCAAAAGAATGTAATTTTGGTATAGTGTATTCAAAATCTTAACAAACTAAACTCTGCTTTGACGTGGGACAGATAACGGGAATTTCTTTTAACCTCACCTAACCAGTCCTGTTAGGCACCCATTTCGCTAGTATAGTGCACGTATTTCATAACCATTTTGGTCTGACCAGGTTTATAATTAAAATATCAATATTTATGATACTAAATAATAAGTTATTTGCTAGATTTGTTATGAAATATATTTTTAATAAGTTTTGTTTGATACGATCTTGTCGAACTGATTTAGAAAGTTTGAGTATAAAGCTGTAATTGCTTCGTTTTCTCGATGGAAGTACTAGTACGTATATGTAGAGTTATAAATTCTAGAATGCTATCTGGTTGACTCGAGACATTATGAACATCGATAGCTTTACTTTATTCATCAGTGGAGTAAGCATCAGAACCAAAGTATATAATAGCACACAATCTGGGCATCATCCGGCTGCTTATACAATTTGCATGCTCTTTTGAAATTGTGATGACTATGACTAATAATTAACTAATTAATGCAGCAAAGACATATATATGGTCCAGCTAGCTGAGCGGGTCTGTGTTGGATTACCTAATTTGCGTGCTAGTGTGCTAAAAAAGACCTAATTTTTTGTGTACTAGTAGTAGATTTGAAAAAAAAAAGGCTTCGAGAAGACTAATGGGAGGAAACGACACGTACTGAGTGCTTTTTCCTGTGAATTTTTGGGAAGTTTCGTCGAGAGAGTATATATGAGCACGCTATTATAGCTGCCCCCACTACAACGTTATGTTATTTCATGCGGCAATTTAGTTGGTGGAAGGTGTGCCGTACTGGCGTCGAGACATGCTTACACATGCATTGTTGAAGAAATCGTGCCCACATGGAAAGAATAATATATATATATATATATATACACGTCTAGTCAACTTTGAATTAATCATTCCAAACACCCGCACGCTCCGTGTCTCGACCAGAACTCTCATGACCCGTGATTATGGAAAAACAACTTGTCTGTAGCAATGACCGATACGAAGTTTGATTCCAAAATGTATTAGGTTACACGCTCTCAACATCTCATATATAAACCGGATTCATGACCCATATACTCATACATGTTAAATCAACTCACGTCCATATATATAGCAATGATACCGAGCCCAATTTCTATACGTATTGCGATTTAGTACAACACACAGACATGTTTCCTAGTGAATAGTCTGTATATCAGAATGTGTAAGAAAAAAGCTAAACTTGTTTTAACTTTGACACAATTTATAGATATATTTCATGGTGAGTTTAACTAAACTAATTTCATATATGTAAAATATCTCAAACCATGGAACGGATGGATGGATCGGAGTAGCAAAGAAATTAAATTTGAACTCCATGTCTTTACTAGACGTCAGAGGCTGCTAAAACTTATGAACTACTGGAAGATTTTGACTTAACAAAAATAAAGTGATCTTAGTCGTATATACTGCGCGTGATGCGACCAACGGCACGGTCAATATGCTGATGCGACTTACGTTCGGACGTGGCATATATTATTATATGCATCGTATCTGCGAGGTCGTTGTGGCTTCGTCAGTGTACGTAACCGTTCGTGCGCAAGGCGACGACGATCTTGTATCTATCGGTATCACACCATGTGTTTGTACCTACGTAAAGATTGTACACGTACGTACGACGAGTGATATATATATCATATACGTACATCTTTTCTGTTGGGAACTACACGTACAAGAGCATTTATATATATATATATATATATATATATATATATATATATATCATACGTACATCTTTTCTGTTTGGGAATTTGCTCGTGATTGGGGTTATTTTGTGAGCTAGATCGTACATGCATCGAACTGAATGTGTGCATGCATTGAGCGTCGTGATCGGTTGAATACGATCACACAAGTACGACAGATACATTTAGTCCTATCATCATCCAACGAAAATGCAAAATGCATAGTACATAGTTTCTACAAAAGAAAGAACGCATGCATAGCTATTACTAGCTAGTGGAAGCTAATAAGATGAACTTGGTCGAATTTGTTCACACAATAATTAAGCAATCTCGCTACATTCTTGGATCATTTTTCACACAATAGCGCTCACATATGAGACATAAATTGAGAGTCAATGTTCATATGTGGCAATGGGTTTGGTTTCTAGGATTTGGAAGGTGGCGATTTAATTAGTGACTATTAGGCAAGGTTCTGGACTTTTGGGGCTTTAAGATATGATTTGGAGCACGAGGGATCGTCCATTCAGTTTGGTGGTAAGCATGGTGTACGTGATGATTTGGCACACGATCGATGAGGCTATGCGATGTAGGGGATCGGGAGAGAGGAAGGACAGACGATGAATCGAGTGACACTTCATTCTCTCTTATTTTTAGGAATTTTAAGACATGGACAACTCAACAACGACCTGTGTCTAGTATGACTTACTATACTTACTCTCGGTATATAAGGCGTAACCACCTCTGGTTCAAAGACCAAGAACACATTTAATTCTCTCTCAACACTAGTACTACTATATTAATTTCTATGAGAGAGCACGCCTTATATTATAGGATATGAGCCTTGTTTAGATCCGAAATTTTTTTGGATTTTGACACTATAGCACTTTCATTTTTATTTGACAAATATTGTCCAACCATAGAGTAACTAGGCTTAAAAGATTCGTCTCGCGATTTTCAGGCAAACTGTGCAATTAGTTTTTGTTTTCAATATTCAATACTCTATGCATACACCTAAGATTTGATGTGATGGGGAATCTTAAAAAGTTTTTGGTTTTTGGGGTTAACTAAACAAGGCCATGAACAAAAAGTGGTTACGTACGTCTTATATACTAGGACGAAGCCACGAAGGGAGTATGTCCTCTATCCTAGTCAATTACAAGTTGGTTTGGCTTTTATTGGTGTATGGTTTTTGAGCACTATGTGTCTAGACATAGTGTATATTTAGCTAGGTGCATAACAAAATCTATTTATCTAGAAAGTCTAAAAACAACTTATAATTCGAAGGGAGTATTTACGTGGCCATTTAAAGCCGGTCGGACCGGCCAAGATATATAGTTATCCCTTTTGTTCACGACAGCGTATGCTATGAAAACTAGCTTTGTGTGGAAACTATAGAAACTCTAATCAAGACCATATTTTTCTAATCTAATGGCTAGAGGTTAAGGTGGAGTAATTTAACACTTAACACCCCCCACCGCTTGCAATCTAATCTTTTTTTGCACCCAGCCCAGCGCCTTTCCATCGTGGACATTCTGTTCCGTCTCGCTTGTGGCCGAGATTGCGCTGTTCTCGCACGATAGAACCTGCCGCCGCCCCTCGTCTCCGTCGCGATCCCGCCCCAGCCCCTCGTCGATCGTCGCGACTAGAGTCTGTCTGCCATGGACACTATCGTCGCCGGCGACTGGACTCGCAATCGTGCACGGCCCCTCGTCCCGGTCGTGTCCAGCGCCGCCGCCCCATGGAGACCGTCACTGCTGCATTGGAGGGCAACGCAGGAGGCAGAGCAGGGCTTCCTGGTCCATGCGTGCCAACCTACGAATCATGGAGACCGCAGCTGCCACCATGGAGACCGGAAATGTCGAAAATGTGACCAAATTGCGGATCATGATGCGCGCAATTGCCCAAACAGTGTTGTTGGCTGATTTTTTACACTTGGAATGTTTGATTGATCAGTACCATTGTCGAAGTAAATATGCAATTCGTAGATTTATTTGCAGTTAATTATTGTCCATGTGCTACTACTAGTTTATTTTGCAAGCTCCTGTATGCAATCGTTGATCGCCGTGCATGCAACTGTGTGCAATCGTCATGCATGGTCCTGTTCATGGCCTTGGGACCTACATTCAGCCACATTCGTTCGTTTCTTGATCCTGCCTGCCGCGTTCAGCCACGTTCGTTCGTCTCGTTCTCCGTAGTCGGGGGCGGCGCGACGTAACGGGAGTTGGGACCTAACAGAGACGGTGGCCTGCTGGGGTGTTTTGCAAAAATTAGATTAGTATGGGATTGGTGGGAGGATTTAAGTGCTTAAATGATCCACCATCATCTGCAGCCATCGGATTAGATTTCTATGGCCTTAATTCGAGTTTGCATAGTTTGCACACAAAACTAGTTTCCATAGCATACGCTCGCTTTGTTCACAGCATAAACTTGCTTGAGCAGAATTAACGTATTGAACGGCGAAAAAAGGTGCAAACAGGAACTAGTACAACTCTCTCTCTCTCTCCTAAGAAAATTCAATGTTCTAGCTAGGATCCAAAAATGTCCTATAAAATTTAATGTATTAGCACTCGGACAACATCAGCTTGAGATTGCGGCTGCATGCTCAATGCATTTCTTTTGGTTTATTCCTTAATTAGTATGATTCACTTTCAAACTTAGATCTCGTTTGACATAGCTCCATCACCAGCTCTTAGAGTTGTTTGGAGCCCTTTTATACCAGATGGGCTAAAACCAAACAATTTCACATTAGAAGTCTCTCTTAAATTGTGCTCTCACAAATAATTGGTGGGGATGAATCTAAAAATAGTAGGTCCACCTCATCTTACTGGACTCTATGGAGGATTACATAAGACCATGTTTTAAGGAGCTATATGTATAAAGCTGTTTTGTCAAACGATTCACTAAAACAACTTTATCTCCACTGATAAAGATAGTTTTCACTAATGAACTAAAGTGGTGCCAGACGAGACCATACTATCATAGTGATACAAGGATATTTTTGTCGAGCACTAATCTGTCATAAAAGTCCCGAAACATTGGGGGAGAGAGTGGTAAAGTATTTATTTAAAAGCACAAAAAAAATAGAGATCTGCCGCTGCGCAGGCCGAGGGAGCGGGTAAAACGCGCCGGCGGGGACCATTGATGAATAGGTAGAGGCTGACACCTGACCTGACCTGACCTGATCTGAATCATGGAGTGTGGTATGCGTCGTTGTGTGCAGGCACCAATACCACCGTCGCCATTGCCACCCATTTCCACCTGCCCCCAAATGGGTGCTGGCTGGGGCTGGGGCTGTGCATGCAGCAGTGCCAGGGCAGTGCAGGCATCACTGCGCCGACGCACGGGGCCGGCAGAGAAAGCGATCGGAGCTGCATGCGTTGCGACCATGGGATTATGCGCGCTCGCGCCACTCCATGCACCCATGCAAATGCCACTGCTGCCTGCTGACTGCTGACCGAGATACATATACTCAAGGCCTTGTTTAGTTCCCTCTAAAAATCAAAAACTTTTCAAGATTCTCCGTCACATCGAATCTTGCGGAATATAGATAAAAATAAAAACTAATTACACAGTTTACCTATAAATTATGAAATAAATCTTTTAAGTCTAGTTACTTCATGATTCGACAATGTTTATCAAATAAAAACGAAAGTGCTACAGTTCCGAAAACCAAACAAGGCCTCAATCGATGATACTCGAGAAGCAGCTCTACCAGTACACAGTAGTATATACTTACTTTCTCTATCCGTAAATATCTGTCATTGATGCTTCTTGAGAAATATTTTAAACTAAATATATATTAAAAGCATTAATATATTTATGGTATATAATTAGTGTTATTGAAAAGATCTTTAAATCTAGTTTTTAATAAAATTATTTTTGATGATACAAATATTACATATATTTTCTACTGATCAAGTCAAATTTAGCTTTGTTTAGTTTCTAAAAAATTTTAAGATTCCCCGTCACATCAAATCTTTGACACATGCATGAAGCATTAAATATGGATAAAAGAAATAACTAATTGTATAGTTTGTCTTTAATTTGTGAGAGGAATCTTTTGAGCCTAGTTACCAAAACTAAAATTTTTCCTCAATTGAACAAGGCCTTATGGCATGTATACTAACGATGACAGTTAGTATTTAGGGTTGAAAGGGGTATATATCATTGGCTAGAGCGGCAGCAAATCATATAACTGGATATATATACTAGTACTGTATTTTCTAGAGCATACTAGTACTGTATATGGAATAGTATGGTACAGTAGGCCGCCGCGCGCGTACAGGCATATATAGTAGCTTGTATAGCATATGTCATACATGTCAGAAACTCAGAATACAACTTAAGGCTGATGAGTGCATGTACAGCGCAGCTTAATTACAGGAGCAGTACACTGTAGTAGTTGCTAGTACTACTACTACTCCTACTTCACTAGAAGCCTTTCAGAGTGACATACGCATGTACTGCGCTAAAATGAAGAATCTGCAGCATATACTGAATGCATCTTAATTTGTACGACCTAATAAATACGGGCAGTCTGCACCAGGGCACAAGCACAGCGATCCTGCAAAAATGAAATAAAAGTTGCAGTACAAAAAAAATATACCGTAATAGGGAGTACTACAGTATACCATTAGAATAAGTACATTATACTACTGCCTATTTACTGTTAGAACATTATTATTTCTTTAATTTATGCTGTACAATATACGTACTACTACTACATATATGGATATATATACCCGATTTTAAGGACAAAACCAGATATACACCATATGTGAGTCTTAGAAGACAAATCTCACATATAGCTACAAATAAGAGGTAATATCAAAAGACAATGCATAAATATATAACGTACTTAGTATAAAAGAGATAACCTTTGATAGCAAACAGCGGATAAATAACTCCAACTTCGGGTATTAACTTCACTCTACAGGATCCAACTGACTGGTTGATCACAAACATAAACTTCTCCTGAGGTTTGGGGGAAATAGCAAGAGTGAGTCCATGTCGAACTCCACAAGTATAGCAACTAGATTGTATAGATCCCACAATCTCATGATCAATGTGACATAAATAATGTAGAGCATTGAACAATAAACAATGAGCATATTTAACACACAAGAATCATCACCCTTAATGTAGATGTCCCCAAGGGCGCTCCTGACCGTGAGCTCGGCTAGTATACTAGTTTTTAACACTATGCAGAGGTTGTACATCTTTACCCATGAGTCGTGATTTACCCTTTCGCCCGAGGTAGCTAATCTCTTAACCCCCTTCCTAGGGAGGTCGGCAGGGATCACTATGAAGCCTTTCAAAAGTTCGTCTAACATGTTAGGGCCGTAAGGTTTCCTTTGCGCGCAGATATAGAGCCCCCCTTCCGATGGCACAATGACTCGCAGCCTATACACATACAGACAGAGGCCACACTATACCCAAAACGGTTCAGCCCCTCCGCCCTTTCGGGTAACCTCTAACAAGCTAGAAAAGGTCTTCATACTGAGCTAAAGCCAGAGCCATTGTAGCCCTCATGGTTGCACTGTTGTCCCGGGTGATCACGTACAGACAAATCATCAAGTGGCTAAAAAGTCATTTTTATCATTTATTACTTAACATTAATCTAGTCACAGGATCATGGTCACAGAAATAAAATCCAAATGCTATACTTGCCTTAATCCAATTGCTCTTGCTGATCTTGCTAGTTGCCAAAGCTCTGATCTTGATCACTGAAGCACTCTGGTTCACCAAGGATTGCTCATCGTCTAATCTCGATCATCGATCACACAAACAATCAAAGAAAACATACATAAAGCAAAAAGACTACGATTCTACACATCGCTGCGATCACACGAACGTAAAGATCACGAAAATCGGAGCTAAAACGGAAAAGTTATGAATTTTCTATGATTTCCTTTAGAAAAATAATTAATTAATTAGGCTCACGAAAATAAAAGGTTTTAAACTGAGAAAACAGTGTTACTAACATGTAGAGCTCATTAATACAAATCCAACGCAATTTGAATGGGTCAAAATAGAGTTAAGATGAATATTTTATGGCCAAAAGAAAGTCAGTGGCAATTCTGTAAATAGTGAAAACGTATTTTTAATCTAAAACCGAGCTGTTTGTATTTTCCAAACTGAAAGATAAAGTGATTGGGGCTTACGTTGGTGGACAGGGAGTAGGTTCACCGGCAGTGACGCTTTCTTGGAGCTACAGCAACGCCGGAGGAGCCGACCGTTCGTTCGTAGATGTCGTGTATAGGTGAGACGATGGCGATCACGTTGTAGAGAAAAAATATAAATTTTATTTTACTACCTTAGGAATTCTCAAATTAGAGGCTTACCATATGATAGTCTTTGATGTGCTTTGCCTAAGAGGTTGGTACATATATATATAGAGAAAAACTCCCCACCTCCACGTCAACTAGCGATATGGTACTAATTGATTTGCAACCTTCATCTTTACTAATAGGCCTAATTAACTATTAAAGCCCACTAGTAAATAAAGACATTGACCATTGAGATCATGGGCTTGAGCGTGAGATAAAATGAAAGATTTTATTATTTTCGAAATTAATTAATTTGGCGAATAAAATAATCCTAGAAAAGTCCAGAATTATGATTTAAGCCATGAAAAATACTTCGAAAGCTTCGAAAATTCAGGAAAAATTCTCAGAGATATTATAGAACATGGGGAACCCGAATGAAGCTTTTGGAGCTCATGAGAAGATTGTTTGGAGCATCTAAAAATTAGATCATGCTCACAGAAAAGTGAGAACAGAAGCTGAAAAAAATTCCCAAAAATTTGTAGAGAGTGCTTGATAGACGAGAAACTAAAAGAAGTGCTTTGAGTGACAAAGAAAATATTTTAGGAAGGTCCTAATAAAAATTTGAGTTTAGAAACAAGGAATTTGGTTGGATAAAAGATAAATACGTGCCGAATAAGGAAGATCGATCTACTAAACGTATTTTAAATATTTTTCTTACTATCAACACATAAAGGAGCAACAAGCATCACATCAAAACATATGCACCAGCATGTATGCATAATAATATTGCTAAGCCTTATGATAAATTTTAATTTAATGAAAAATATTATTTTTCCTATATTTTCATGAGCACAAAAATACAAAATTAAATAATTTTATCTATATTTCAAAAGAAGTAAATTTTAGGGTGTTACATTTCTTTAATTTATGCCGTACAATATACGTACTACTACCACTACATATATGGATATATGCCAAAAATTTTCATCTTTTATTTTTGTTCAACTGTGATTATAGAGTCTAATAATGAATTCATATGCATTTGAAGACCAAATCGACAAGAGTACTCTGTACAGTATGCCTGCTTTTTGTTTATTTCACGTCAGTGCCTTCAAAAGATAACTTTGACTATACAATATCTATAATTAAATTATTTATGAGTACACAATAAGATAAGAAGACTATCATGCATGTTTTCAATCAATGGTGCTGGCGTCTAGTGACGCAACTTTCATTGAACAAATCTATGCATATAAAGGGCACTCACAATGCAAGACTCTATCACAGAGTCCAAAACCATTAACTACATATTATTTATGGTTTTTTGTTGATGTGGCAGCATATTTATTGAAGAAAAAGGTAGAAAAAATAAGACTCAAAGTCTTATTTAGACTCTAAGTCCACATTGTTCGAGGTAATAAATAACTTTAGACTCTATGATAGAGTCTGCATTGTGAGTGCCCAAGACTCTGTCACAGAGTCTAAGACAATTAATTACATATTATTTATGATATTTTACTGATGTGGCAGCATATTTATTGAAGAAAGATGTAGAAAAAACAAGACTCCAAGTCTTATTTAGACTCTAAGTTCACATTGTCCGAGGTAATAAATAACTTAGACTATATGATAGAGTCTGCATTGTGAGTGTGCAAGTAAATAAATTATAGATGGTCAAACTTTCAAAAGCATAGTATAGCCGCCACGTAGCTATAATGACCGAAGCTTACACGTGTCATTTTGCATGTAGAACGTGTTATATAGAGTACCCGGAACATACACACATATTCTTATACTCTGATCCAAATTAAATACTGTAACATTTGACTCGTTTTTTTTGTTTATAGAATAATAACATAAGGTCTATGTTCTTCGATTCACGTTATGAAAAATACTTTTATAATATATAGTTCATAGGTTGTGAAGCTATATGGATTTTTTTTTTGAAATTAATAATTCAAGTTAGAAATGTTTGACTTAATACAAATCTAATACCACATCATGTAAAAGAAGAAGAATAGGAATATACGTAGTGTTAGAATGTGTGTGTGGTTCGAGGATATGAGATACTTGGATTGATCACAAATACGACGCCTGCAAATGTGTGCGAGAGTCATCACTTTAATTTTCATAAGCCCTATTAGTCATTGTAACACCTGGTCTAGGGCTTAATATGATTAATAGGAGACTCGTATCAACAAGTTGCAACTTCTTTTCTGGAAACCTATCTCGAAAGAACTCTAAAGTTAAGCGTGCTTGGCCTAAAGCAATTTAGGGATAGGTGACCAACCAGAAAGTACTTCCTGGGTGCGCACGAGTGAGAACAAAGTATGCAGAAAAGACGAGTGTTGGTCTATGGGGACTGACTATATCATAGAAAAGCTGCCAGATATAAGCGGGTCCGGCCTCGTGGAGGCGGGACGTTACAGTCATCCATCTTGCGGAGTGCGAGAGTCATACTTTTATAATATATATACTTCATAGGTTGTGAAGCTATATGGATTTTATGGCCCAGGAGCTCGCTGGCATTAGATTTCTGGGCTAGGGTTAGTGAATCTACTCGCCGGCAGCTCTAGAAGGGAGTTTGCCGGATGGCGGCCATGTTATGGTGGTTAGGGTGGTCGGTGGCACGGAGAGCGGCTAGGGTTCCCCTTGCTTGGGCAGTGGGAGATGGCGATTGGCTAGGGCTGGCAGCGGAGTGATCGACGGCTAGCTTGGGGATGAAAACGAGGACGAGAATAGTGGGGTCGTGTGCTCCTCAAACGTGTGACATGTCACACGTTATCTTCCTCCTTCAATTTTATTTTCAAATTAAATATTCATTCTTTGCTAGTACTAATATAAAAATAACTCAATGTTTGCTAGCTTGATCTCCGCTCGTAGGCTGCACCTACTTCCAGATCTCATGTGCCCAATGCACTGCCTCACGTGATATGGCGCGAACGCTAATAATACAGAATGACCATGCATGCACATGCATGGATCGAGTTGATTTTCATAATTTACCACAACACTCCGTCTATTATTTCTTAATTAAATCTCTTTAGAATACTTATGCAGTTAAGAATCTGTGGTCATCAAGGCCGTCACTGTGCAGACATGGTCATTCACTACTACAGATCTGTACAAAGATGACGTGTGCTTCAGAGACGACTATTACGACCCGTCACATAAAAACGTTTTGCGACGATTGAAATAAATACACCGTCGCCGATTTAGTAGTCCACAGTATATCAGTCTGTGATGACTAATTATTTGAGATGGTCGATATCTAGATCCGTCTTATATATTTTAGAGACGGTTGATCTACATACCCGTCGGTGTCTTCAAGTATATTAGGGGCGGGTCTTTTGTTACCCATCGCTAACAGAACATATATCTGAGACGGACGTTATTTAGAGACAGTTTTCATGGTAGCCCGTCTCATAGAAGGTGCTGGGCTTATTTTTCTAGTAGCGCGCGGCCATTGAAAAAAGACAAAAATCCACGCGCATCAAGACGAGAGGATAATAATTTGCCAGCGCGCGCCGCCGCGTGACACCACGCGCAGCCTCACCGCCGCGTGACACCACGCGCAGCCTCACCGCCGCGCGCCCGCTAGACCGGCGTCGACCGACCGCTGGCAAACCGCTACGGAGCCGAGCTGACAAGGGGGCGAGGAGCTGCAGGAAGCGGTGCGGTCCGCACCGGCCAAGGCTATTACAGAGCAGACCTAACCCGCCGGCCTAGCCTCTAGCTAGCGACGAGGGGACGAGCTCGGGATAGGGTAACTAGATATTACCCCGCCACCTGGTCATTCCTGATGTCGCAAGTGGTGAAATCGGCTACAAACTCTTGTGAAGATCATTCATAAAGTGTTTGTAGAAACCCTAGCTAGAACTCTTATCATTTGATTTTGCTGGGGCTAGATACATGCGTGTGCTTGTCTAATTCTGCACATTTTTTGTATACTCTTGTTTAAACTACTAATGTGTGACGGTTGTTGATCCACTAATTTGAGACAGCGGTCTAGAAAATACGTCTTTTGTTTTTGACACATTTTTTAAATAAGAGTTCTGAGACGGGTTGCTACCCCGTCGCAAGTAAATATCAACCAGAGACGGTTGTGTAGCCGTTTGTATTATATGTATAACTGAGACGGGGGTACGCTCGTCGCATTTATAGAAAAATTGAGATGGTTTATAATCGTACCCGTCGATGGTTGTTTCATTACTAGGATGGTCGTTAGTTTAGCCAACCGTGTGTAACCCTTATTACCAGAGATGGTTGTAAAGACATCTGTGTTATATTTACAACTGAGACGGGGTACACCCATCACCATTCTACAAGTCCCAAGATGGTTTATAAATGATACCCGTCGTTGGCTGTTTCATTACTAAGACGGTTGGTAGGCGTATGTAATCTAAATTATCACAGACGGGTGTTCATAAAACCCGTCTCTTATAACAAATCATCTGAGACGGTTATTTACCCGTCACTAGGTCTAGCACATCAAAGTGTACGCATGGCCTAGCCGTCTCTAAGAGGCTTTGACAACCGTCTTATTATATAGTACTCCAATATATGAATAACATATACTTTTTCTGGACAGGCACAAAGCATAACGCACAAAGTAAATGTAATGTTTATATATATATATAATACGGATAATATATATGTGTAGTTTTATATTTTATTTGTGATTGCTATAATGACGCTCTCGTATAGGTGCAACGTATACGGACAATAGCAGCGTATACGAATAAATTGGAGAACATATACAATTAAAAACTAAAATCAATAAAAAAATAAAAAGAAAAAGAAAAAGAAAAAACCCTTAGTCACTGCCTGCCCCCTTTAGTCCCGGTTGGTGTTACTAACCAGGACTAAAAGTCCTCCTTTAGTCCCGGACCGGTGAGCCGAGACTAAAGATGACACTTTTAGTTCCGACTCCTTAGTCTCGGCTCGCCACCCGGTACTAAAGCTGGTTTTCGATCGGGACTAAAGTCAGTCCTGTACCGGTGGAAAGAGATAGAATGTGCATGATCAAAAAAAGATCGAGAGGCACACGCGGTCCATTAATTTTTTTAATTAAGGAAAAAAGTATTCCGGCCTCCAACATCCAACCGGTGAATGAGTGTGGTAGCCACACGTTACAAGTCTCGGAACCGAGGCCAAACACGATACCCGGGGACAAAACAAAGTGATACAAATGCTCCACTAAGAGCTGACACAATCATAAGGAAAAAAACTTAATCTCCAATCCTCTTGTCGTGCATATATTTCCACCACCGCTTTCCGAAGATCTCTAAATTAAAACCAAAACATTTGGTAGGAGACAACTTAGCCTCCTTCATTTGCAATACCTTTGAGTTCAAAGGTCATTCCAGTATGTCGCTCTAAATATCACCAATGTGGTCCATTATTAACCTTAAAAATATTCTTTTCATTATTTGTCGACGAAGTATATATGTGGTTGCCAAAGGGAGACGATGGTTTCAATAGAGAAGCTCATTTTATTTACGTTGTTTAAACTGCAACAAATTTTCACTAGAAAAATTAATTGGATTATTTAGCCATTTCTACACCCAATCGATCCATGCATATTTTGAATTAGCTACGTAAAAATTGAGGCAGCGCTAGAAATGCACCATCAAGTTGAAGTTACTCCCTTCGTATATGAATAAATCAATTTCTAGACTCTTCAAGAAACTTTTTAGATCTTGTCTGTAAGTGATCACCGGGACAACAGTGCAACCATGAGAGCTATAATGGCTCTGACTTTAGCTCAGTATGAAGACCTTTTCTAGCTTTTTAGAGGTTAGCCGAAAGGGCGGAGGGGCTGAACCGACACGGGTATAGTGCGAGCCCCTGTCTGTATGTGTATAGGCTGCGCGTCATTGTGCCATTCGGAAGGGGGTATCTATATCTGCTCGCAAAGGAAACCTTACGGCCTTAACATGTTAGACGAACTTTTGAAAGGCTTCATAGTGATCCCTGCCGACCTCCCTAGAAAGGGGGTTAAGAGATTAGCTACCTCGGGCGAAAGGGTAAATCATGACTCATGGGTAAAGATGTACAACCTCTGCAGAGTGTTAAAACTGGTATACTAGCCGTGCTCACGGTTATGAGCGGCCTTGGGGGTTCTTGCTGCGACGACGATGAGCTTATTAAGTTGTTATGTTCATTTGATTATCGTTTATGCTATGGATTAATTATGCTTACACTTGATCATGGGATTAATGGATTATTTATGCTACCTTGACATTTGCTATTTAATAATGAATATGCTATCCACCATTAAAAGCTAAATGCAGTCAAACCAGTGTCAGCTATTTGAGCCTCATGAACCCCTGGTTATACTTGTTGAGTACGATATGTGCTCACCCTTGCAATTTCCCAACACCCCAGGGTATGATAATGATGATGCTTGTAATGAGGACTACTGTTATGAGTACTAGGTTTAGAGTCAACCAGTCAACTGTGTCCCTGTGTGAAGCTTCCGTCGAGAGCGTTGTTTACTTCATGCTATCATTTTTGTATAAGACTATGTGATTTATTATGTTCCGCTATGTAATAAACACTGCAGTGGTACATTTGAGATTTGTCTACTTATGTGTGCGACTATTCCTGGGGCACATATGAGTCTTTTATGCATCCTATTTTGTTCTTAAAATATGGGTGTGACACAAAGTATGGGCGGAGACGGGTCGGAGGACGCGGCGAAGCCGAGAGACCTTCGGCTAGCCTGAGCCATGGGACCTTGGGCGCCTTCACGCGGAAGGTTCCGTAGCCGACCGAAGGTGCAAGCGCCGCCAAGCTGATATCTCGAGCGAGAAGCTCGTGAGGAGCTCGTAGTGTGAAATTACTTAAGTGACCCATAGTCAGTAGACTGTAACGTAGGAATATCCTGGGACATTTTTGTAATAGTCTTAGGTCGGTTTCCAAGCGAGAATGTAACCGTGCTTAAGAAAAAGGAGAGAGGACATTTATTATTCCTACCTACTGTTCTCAACCACTGTCTCGCGGCATCTAGCCTTCCGTGTGCAGCACTCTAACCGCTCACTGCAGCGCGTGGCTAGGTTCCTCAGGTATAGCTTTAATTACGAGGAGAGCATGAACGCATTTCCCAACAATTTTGGTACAGAGATAGCACTGCATACGCTACTTAACCAGATATGGTCGCTATATTTAGGCTTTGTTTAGTTTTCAAAAATTTTCAAATTCCCCATCACATCGAATCTTGCGGCACATGCATGAAGCATTAAATATAGACGAAAACAAAAACTAATTACGCAGTTTACCTGTAAATCGCGAGACGAATCTTTTGATCCTAGTTAGTCTATGATTGGATAATATTTGCCACAAACAAACGAAAGTGCTACAGTAGCAAAATCCAAAATTTTTCTCAAACTAAACAAGGCCTTATATATACAATATATGGAGAACAATTTCAGCAACAGAATCACTTCTATTACATAATCATTTTGGTTAAAGTTGAGTACTATATGGACGTCTTAGATGTAAGAGCATCTCCAACAACTTGGTAAAATTCACTTGTCAAATCTTGAGTTATAGCAAGTTGCTAATTTGTTTAGCAAAAGAAAAAAGAATGTGTCTCCAATAAGTTGCTATTCTCACTTGGTAAAAATAGAGGATGACAGATGGGACCCGCTCACTTGGTAAAAGAATATGTGTCTCCAACAAGTTGCGCTCGGGATAGCAACTTGGGATAGCAACTTGACAAATCTCGGCAGTAGAAACCTCTGGATAGCAACTTGGGAAATTTAGTAAGTTGAGATAAGGAGTTGTTGGAGGAGGATTTTTATGCTTTTAGCAAATTTGGTAGGATAGCATGTTGAAATACCAAGTTGTTGGAGATGCTCTAACACGAAGGAAAAAATAGTAAAAAAATATATACTAGATTGTTATCTGCTAGTCTTACGTGCTTGCTTTAAGAAACATGTGCATATTATTTTGTTGTTGTACAGAACAACACTCAAAGAGACATAGTGACAGTTTATTTGAAAAATGGTAGGGCTCCACCACAAGAATCTCTCGTCCCGCTGCTGCTTCTCTCATTATTGGGCATGCATTGCATTTCCAAAATGCCGGACATAGTGAAATAGTACTACTGAATATTGCCAGTTGTTGTCCAAGACAGTTCTTGCACCAGACGAGTCAAACAATCTCAATTTTAACTAAATATATACATAAAAAATATTAATATTTGTTATACGAGGTAAACGTCATTAATTAATCATGTTATTTTCATAGTATAAACCTAATTAAAGATGTAAATGTTGATACTATTTTTTATAAACTTTGTCAAAGTTCAAATTGTTTAATTTCTCAAAATACGAGATGAGAAGACTTATTTTGAGATGAGGGAGCACTTGCAGATACTGCAGGCAGTAAGATCTCCCTCGGCCTCTTTGTATGTGACATCTGGCAGTAGCAGATATTTTAAATAACTGTCCATCTTGATCGGAATCGGGCGAGTGTTGATTAATTATATTAGAGCTATAAGAACTGCCTCAAATATTTTTCATGTCGTATCGATGTAGTATATTTAATTAGAAAGATATAATATCTGTAACAAATGTACCAAATCAACTAGTTCTGACTTTCTTTTTTTATCTCGACCTGTTTCTTCTAGCGCATGTAAACAAAGGAAGTTCCTCGTTTCTCTTTGAGATTGTAAAAATCTTATCCACTTTTTTAGGTCTTGTTTAGTTCACGAAATTTTTTAGTTTTGACTACTATATCGCACTTTCGTTTGTATTTGGTAATTGTTGTCTAACCACGGACTAACTAGGCTCAAAACATCTATGTCGCAACTTATAGGCAAACTGTATAATTAGTTATTTTTTATTTATATTTAATACTTTATGCATGCATCCAAAAATTAGATGTGATGAGTAATCTTAAAAAATTTTGGGCCTCACTTTACTCCACAAAGATGGAGGCAAGCTTGTCTTGTCGTCCCTATCTTCCTAGGATAGTAAGAAATACACACACCTGTTGGTTAAAGTGGACTCATTCTGATGCGGGGAGCTACCACCTCTTTTTTATTTAAAAGATTTCTAGACCAGACTTGAAGCCCTCTGCACATTTGGTTGATGAGGATTTGGTAAACCTAGAGATCTGATTATGGGATAGGGTAAGTCTATTCCCTTCTGCCTCTGTCTATGCTTGTTTTTTAGCATTCGCCTATGCTTGTGAAAAGATTGAGATAGATATTGATATCTATTGGGACGAGTGAGCACAAAAGGGAGTCCTAAGACTTAAAAGTCATTGGGTACATCTAGTATTTATTTGGTCCTTGTTTCATCTAGAGTTTAGATTTTGTGTCATCCAGGAAGTGGTGGAGATGATGACACACTGGAATAATGTCTATCTAGTCTCTCACTACCTCGATGACCCCGATCTGACGTCGGCTAAGGACCGACACTGAGAATGTGTTCTATCTCTTTATATCTTGACAGTTCGTGTGTTTATTAGGGCAAAGTATAGTTGGTTGGCTCTGATTGCAGCGATTTCAACATCATCTTTTTGTCTGTTCTATAGTAAACTCATGTTTCTTGGCCAATGCTCTTCTGTTATGTGGTGAAGGATTGTAAGCATGTGTTGGGGGTTTCCTCTAACTGATGTGCTTTTAGTGATTACTACGATTCATTATCAGTGGTGAGTGGCTTTTGTGGTCTTCAAAGCCTAGTATAACAGGGGTGTTTGCGAGTGTCTCTTTTCTTTGTTGCCTCTTCAGTGTGATTTTCAAGTTCCCATGGGCAGCAGCCGATCAAAGAAGAAGACAAACGAAATTGGTTTTTGATGTAGTCTTATTTTTTAGATATTGTTTTATACCAAATCATCCATCTTTTGTGCTAGTTATTATTTTATCAATATATATCAGATTTAGTGAGGCACACTTTTAAGAGTCTTTATTCAAAAAATGTAGGCTGTAGATTAGATTTCTAAAGAGTCACCATCCAAAACTTTGACACTCAATTAGTAAAAAAGTATGAATTTAATTTAGTGAACAAAAGATGATGCAGCCATATATAGATTCAGAATTTACATAAGTTGTTAATAAGATGCTGATTTTGTAGCAACCGATAAATTATTTAAGAGAAATTAACTGTCAAAATTGCAAAGTATACCTTGAAAGGCTTTTCCATATGTGAATACTCTATACTGACTCTTCTCCGGTCAAAAACAAATGATAGACGTTGACATGAGACCTAAAACATATTTGTGACCTGC
This sequence comes from Sorghum bicolor, assembly GCF_000003195.3. Taxonomy (NCBI): domain Eukaryota; kingdom Viridiplantae; phylum Streptophyta; class Magnoliopsida; order Poales; family Poaceae; genus Sorghum; species Sorghum bicolor. The sequence goes on along the minus strand of NW_018396514.1, from coordinate 195 downwards.
TATTTTTATTATACAGTAGCGATAGCACACAAGAAAATGTTTTTTTGTTTATTTAAAAACTAGTAGAATTTTTAACTGAAAGTTAATCATATCGCTTCCATATATCATATATATATATACACGCACTCAACATATAACACTTAAAGCTCTTCCTGACTAAGCGATAGGGACCCAAGAGATTAATTAACTGCATAT
>NW_018396513.1:0-20115 GCF_000003195.3 Sorghum bicolor | reverse complement strand
ATGTGATGTTCTAGATGTATTTTGTGATGTTTAATAAGTATATATTGATGTTCTAGGATATTTTTTATATTTGATAGCATTTTCTTCTTCTAATTGTTTTACTCTAATTAACTACTTCACTAATTTTATCATTTTTTATATTTTTATTATGTTTGTGATGTTCATAAGTGTACATATGATGTTTCATGCTATATTTTTTTCATGTTTGTGTAATGTTAATGTGATGTTCTATGATGTATTTATGATGTTCAGTAGCATTTTTTATTTTTCTAATTTGACTATAGTTAATTACTTAACTATTTTTTTGTCTTCTTATTTTTTTATTTTTTTTATATGTGATGTTCACATTGTATACATATAATGTTCTATACTATATTTTTTGATGTCCATGTAGTGTTAATGTGATGTTCTACTATATTATTTGTGATGTTCGGTAGTATATTTTCTCTTTTTATTTGACTATAATTAATTACTTCACTATTTTTTATATTATATTATATATGTGATGTTCACGTAATATACATACGATGTTATATGTTTTTTTTGTGATGTTCGTGTTGGGTTATTGTGATGTTTGATGATTATCTTCATATACATATTCATTATGAGAAATTTTTTATTGAAATGTATCTTTATGGGATTTTATTTTGAAGAGTTTATTGCAAGAAACATGATGGTGCAATTAGATTTTAGTTAGTATACTTGATTTAGGAGCTATGACTTTTTTTACCTTCAAATAACATGGAATATGTGATAATGTGAGCAACTTTAGATTTTACTACATCATCATGTGATAATGTCAGCAACTTTAGATTTTACTGCCTTGCCTGCTATCTGGTCCAAGAAGCCAATTGACTTAGATCCAGTTTGATGAAGCAAGTGAGGGAAGAAAATAATTAAGGCATTGTTGAGTTCCTAAAATTTTTTCAAGATTCCTTAACACATCGAATCTTTGGACAATACATGGAGTATTGAATATGGACGAAAACAAAAACTAGTTATATAGTTTATCTGTAATATGCGAGAGGAATCTTTTGAGCCTAATTAGTCCATAATTGGATAATAATTATCAAATCTTTACCTAATATCTACAATGAAAATTTCAGTCCACTCTTAGTTTTATGTCCGTCATGTATCCAGTCCATTTAGCTTCAATAGCTAATATAGATTCCGTATAGGAATATGAAATTGTCCAAATTCAAATCGGACTGAATATATCTTTTTCTAATATATAGTTGTGAAAATTTCAATCCACTAGATATCTTTTTGTCCACCAACCCTCTTTCTGCGGGCCGTCCTGGAGCATAGGTGTCCCTGTCGTACCTGCTCGGACCGAACGACCGACCCGACAACCAGATCTTATCTACCCCGCCGCAGCCTCCCTCTCGTTGGGCCACATCCGCCTCCGCGCCGGTGAGAACTCAAGCTCCGACAAGAGCGACGTGGAGGAGCACATTGAGGTGGAGCGCCGCTTGGACCACGACCTCAGCCGCTTCGAGACGGTCCACGGCCGCCCTGGGCCGTGGCGGCGGCGGCGAGGACGATAACAAGGATGAGGAGACGCGCGCTGCGAGGCTGGAGGAGGAGAACCTTCTGATTCTTAGCAGGAACTTTATATGAGAAAAACTAATCCTAGCAATTCTTGCATATTTGCATCTCAAGCAACAACACAAAGGAGAGGGGAATGGGAGAAAGGGATGGAGGGGCTATCTTCTATGGTCTAGGGTTTTAAGTGGACTGATTTGGGCTGGTTGGTGGAGAGAGATGTGCGGTCCAGGCCAAGGCCAAATTCTGGTTGATCCAATGCTGAAAAGTTTAGTCAACATTATAGTCTTTACATTGTTTACAATATTTTTTTTGATAATTTATGATTTTACTAGTAAATGTGCCCGTGCGTTGCTACGAGTGAATGCCAGATTATTAGAGTTAATATTATATTTATATTTATTTTATATATAAAAATTAAATTGTAATAATTTGTTGTGCGGTTACCTAGATGATTTATGTCTCGAAAGATTTAACTAATGATTGCATCATCTATTTGATATGTCTTGGACACGTACCCAATGTTTTTCTAAACGCTAAACGATAAACAGTCGGTTACTTATTGTTTAGCTCCTATTCGTGCTAAACAGTCTATTAAATGGTCTAAACGGCCAATTAAACGTGCCAAATAGATGATTAAACGTAAATGGCGTACTACTGTGTAGCGTTTGCATGACATTTAAACGGTCTAAATGGCCGTTTATACGAACAATGTACGTATTGTTCTAGCTCATGTACACACAAGTCGTAAGTCCAAGACTCCAAGTTATATACGGGATATGAAGGTATAAAGGCATTACGACAAGGAAAAAATAATTAGAAAGATACCATTTTAACTTAAATATTAAAAATAAAAATATTAATCGTATATTGCAGCATAACATATGTTGTTTGAAGATTCATCTTTTGACGTGTGTGGGCATCTGCCTCCCACCACATTTATATTACTTTAATTTATAAATTTATAAAGAACCAAAGATGTAAATTGTCGGTGTTTTTCCCCCGGGGGGGTCACACCAACGAGTAAATTTGTATGCGTGCTCCCCTTTCCGGATGGTGATGCAAGAAAACACAGAGATTTATCCTGGTTCGGGCAAGGGAAGGCCCTACGTCCAGCGGGGGGAGGGAGTTTGTATTGTCTTGCACCTAAGTGCTTGTACAGGGGCGAATACAAGCGTGGAATGAAATATGTCGCTCTGCTACGTGTGTGTGTGTGCTTGCGTTGTCCTCCTCTTCTATTCCTGAGTCCCTCCTTTTATAGCTCCAAGGAGAGACAAAGGGTACATGCATAGATATTAGAGTATGGATCGATAGCCGCATGGAGCGCTGACCTACTCGAGGCTTCCGTACGTCATGGCCTCGAGCTGTCCCATCTTGATAGCTTGGTGATGATTACGCGTGCTCCTGCGTGTTGTCCTGCCAGCCGCCTTGTGCTGGTTCTGAGGCCGCATGCTCGTTTGGTATGGTGGCGGATCCGGCGGAGCAGCTGTGGTGCTGTCAGTCGATGCCCGACTCGTCCCCGAGAAGGGACCTCGTTCGGTCGAGGGTCGGGCGCCGTGTAATAGGCTGACATCCGGAGCGCTGACCTTGGGTGCCTCGAGCGGGTCCTGATTAGACGTTCCATCCTCGTTTCCTGCGTCCTGACGCACCCTGAGTCGTTCGGTGGGAAGGCTGCAAAAAGAACGATGGGACAGAAGCTTGTTCCCTATCACGCCTTCCGTGACCCGGTTGTTAGGTGGGAAACGTCAGGCGCATTTAATGCTCCCGCCCGCGTGCGCGCGTCAGGCGGCGGACAGTGTCCTAACGCTCGGTGTCTCTCGGTTCGCTCGAGCCCGCTTCCGTCTTCGACGTTAGTCGTTGCTCGAGCCTTGACCGATTCGCTCGACGCTATTTCCGTATTCGAGGCTGCGACCGTCGTTGGCGGCGCGTAAGTAAGATTAAGGCGTCGAATTGGGGGTCCCAACCTTCGTATGGGCAATCTCATAATGCGCATCGCTGAGGGTACCCCTTATCGATACCCTCGACAGTAGCCCCCGAGCCTTCATTCGAGTGCTAGCGCTCGAATGGAGGTTTTGATTTACGGTCGAATTTTCGTGGGGGCGCGCGAGCGACCCCGCGGGGTAGCCCCCGAGACCTCGGAGGAGTTTTTGACTCCTTCGAGGGTTATGTTATCTAATTCGCAGAAACGCTTTCGACACCAGTGGTGGAAGATTCTGACTGGCTCGTTTTTGCCCGTGGGTTTCGACGTACTCTCGATAGAGCGAGCGTCTTTCATCCCAAATTGAGTTCCTAGCGGGTAGTCCAAGTGAGAACCTGTGCCCCTTTCGAGGGGGGTCAGCTGTAGCCCGGAGGCGTCCTCATAACGCAGGGTCGACGTGGTCGGGGATACCGGTCTCATTCGATAGAGTCCAGCGGCTCGATGCCTCCCTTCGGGGGGATTCCTCTCGACTGTCTCGATCCTACCTTGAACATCGCCAGCAAGTCCTCGAGGCGGGCCTCGATTTTCGACCACTCGCTGGGGATCCCTGACTCTGGCGCTCGAGATCGGCTGTCGAACCCTTTCGGCGGGCCAGCCATCGACCTCCCGAGACTTTTGCGGTTATGTCTCCTGGCTTACGAGGGAAGGAAACGGTCGTGGCGGTTCGCATTTCTGCCCGTTGGGCGCGTCTTTTTAGGCGGGTGACGTTGCGACACCGTATCGGCGAGGAATTCGGAGAGTTCGGCCTGTGAGGAGGGAGAGAGAGCTGTCAGGCGGCGCATTTATGGGAGAGTTACCTTACTTCTCGGATCTGTCCGTTGGCGGTCAGCTGCCTATAAATATGTCGTCGCGTCACCGCCGTTCCTCTCCCTTCCGCCTTCTCGCTCTCGTTCTTTCGCTGCCTTTGCTTTCTCGTCATCTCACGCGCACACGCCCCCTCGAGCCGTAGCGAACCCACCGTCCCGTCAGCCAAGATGCCTGTAAGACTCGTCACCGCCGATGACTGGCGCCCGTCGTCGATGACGGAGCGCCGGCTGTTGGAGCTCGAGAAGGAGGGACTGCTGCGCCGCCGCACCTCGCTGTCGTCGCCAGAGTGGATCGCGCCGCCAGCGAGCCACAGGACGCCTCAGCCACCTGAGGGCTACGTGGTGTCCTTCGCCAAGTTCCACCGCCACGGTCTGGGCGCGCCTCCAAGCCGCTTCATGCGGGCCCTCTGCTTCCATTACGGGGTGGAGCTGCAGCACTTCTCCCCGAACGCCATCACCGTGGCGGCGGTCTTCGCCGCCGTGTGTGAGGGCTTCCTAGGGATGATGCCGCACTGGGAGCTGTGGCTCCACCTCTACAGGGGCGAGCTGTTTCACGCCTCCACCGGAACCACGGGCGTGAGGAAACCCGTGCGAGCGGGTTGCCTCAATCTGGTGCAGAAGACGGGGAAGACGGACCGGCCGCGGGAGTACATCCCGGTAGGCTTGTCGACCAACCACGCCGGTTGGGACTCTCAATGGTTCTACCTGCGGAACGACGACAACCTCCTACCTCCCTATTCGGGCCGTCTAATCTTGGAGCGCCCAGCGGACTGGACATACGGCGTCGTCCAAGCTCATCAGCCTCGGCTCGACCCTCTCCTCGACGCCCTGAAGACGCTTCGCCAGGAAGGTTTGACCGCCGCCCTCGTACTCTCGGCCGTCCATCATCGGAGAGTTCTCCCTCTGATGTCACGGCCGCTGAGGATGGACGAGATGGGCCCTGGCGTCTCGTCTCGGGACCTCGAGGCATGTCGGATGTCCAGCGAGCCTCCGACGGACGATGAAGTTGCGGCCCGAGTCAGGGCCGCAATTGCCGGCGATTATAAGCCGGAGCACGTCAACGGCTTCCCCATGCGACCCGACGCAGGCTCGATAGATCTGGTACGTTTTCTTCTTGCGCGCATCCTCGATTCTAGGTTTCCCCTCTAAGTCTACCTTAGTTTTGGCAGGGTCGGATTGATGTCCGGTCCTCGAGGCCTCCAGTAAAGGAGGACGAGGCCGACCGCGACAAACGGCGCCAATCCGCCGAGAAGTCGAAGTCTGCCAAGGACTCCGCAAAAAAGGGGGAGAAGAAGAAGAATCTCGACCGCCAAGCATTAGAGGCGCGTCGAGCCAAATCCAGGCAGAGGGGGGAGCCTGAGGAGGAATCCCCTAACGACGACGATGATGACGACGAGAGTAGCGACGACTCTGAGGGGATGGCGTCGCGTCTCGATCGGATCCTCGAGGGGCCGCCTCGAGATGACGTCGACGCCCCCCGGACGGAGGTGCCGGAGGAGGGTCCGAGTGGGTCTCGTCGTCCCCGGCCCGACGCTCCTCCCGCGCTCAAGGCGGGCCAGGACGCACCGCGCCCTCCTCCGGCGTCCAAGGAGAGCGGTCCGGCGAGGTCCCAGGCGTCGGGGCCGCTGACCCGCGGTCGCGCTGCGGCCTCTGAGAAAGGGGACGCCGGTCGTAGGAGCACGAGTCCCGGCGCCCGCCAAGCGGGATCCGACGTTCCTAGGCCAATTTCTGCCCTTGAGAGGCCTAGCGCCCCGACGCGGGGTGGCTCGAGGCCCGCTGGTCGGGGTGGCGGAAGGCGAGCCGTTCTGCCCGTGGGGTAAGCCCTTTTGTTATTGCGGTCTTTGTCCCCTCACTCTCTCGCCTTTCCTCACATGCTGACTTTTTCTCAGGCTGAAACGGACCCTCGAGCAGGCCCAACCATCGATGGCCAAGAGGCTCAGAACGGGTGCCGCCTCAACGGAACCAAGTTTGTAGTTAATTCCCGGGTGTCGCGATATTATTATGTCGGTTACCATAACGTCTGACTCTTACTCTTTGTTTTGCAGGCCCGTCAAGCACCCGACCTTCAGCCGGCGTCGAGATAGCTTCGCCTTGTCCCGCGCCTACTCCGCCGCCACCAACTCATGATGCGACCCCCCAGACACGAGTGTTGGAGGGAGCCCCCGAGCCCCCTCGATTGGGGGTCGAGGGGGAGCCTATCACCATCAGCGATACGTCTGATGGTAACGACGCATCTGGGGGCGTTCGACCCATGGAGGAAGAGGCGTCGACTCCCAACGTCGCAGGACGGACCCCCTGGCCCGCAGGCCTTCGAGCCCTCGAGACGCAGAGGAAGATGGAGGAGGAGGAGGCGCGGGATCGCGAGGCGGAGCAGCCGTCACTGGAGCAGCAGCAGCAGCAACCCCAGCCGGAGAAGCAACTGCAGCTTCAGCATGACGAGCAGCAGCAGCAGCTGGGGCGGCAACAGCAGCTGGGGGGCCAAGAGAACGAGCCACTCGAGCCCCCGCCTCAGATTTTGGCCGGACCGGCGCCACAGGCGTCGCAAGAGCCCGGCGATCAAGAGGGAGATTTGCCGGTGTACGGGCCTCCCACCCCAGCGTGGCTTCTCCCGGGGGCGCCTGCCGCGATCCGGGCAGAATCGGGGCGAGCGGACGGAGTGGTGGCGCTCGCCTGCATGATGCGCACCCCCACCGACCCTGAGTCCGAGATCAAGAGGACACTCTACGGAATGGACGGGATCGCCCCAGGGTTCCTCCGGGAGCGTCGAGCGTGGGAGGATCGCTTCCCCTCTGAGGAGGACGAGATCGGGTCGTCTGGGAGTAAGGACGGTACATGGAAAACGGTGGATGACGACGGGAGGTTCCCTTGCCTCGCCGACCTGTTCTTGCGCCACGGGGGTTCCCTCGAGACCGTCGAGAACTTTCTCCGCGGCGTCAAGGTGCGGGCCGATCGGGAGATGGAGAACTGGTGTCCCGATCGGATTCGTATCCGAGCTTCCAGCGACCCGTCCGAGCCCAATATCTTCCTCGACGACAAGAAGGAGGTCGAGAAGTGGGAGCACGTCGAGGAGCTCCGCCTTTGGATGAAACACGTGGTGGGGCTCCTATCGGACGTCATCAACAACGGGCTTGGGCCAGCTTATTTTGTAAGTGTTTCTCGAGCTCCAATCTTGGTGGTGCTTTTGGGTTTCTGTGTTCTAACCCCCCTGACCCCTGATTGGCAGGATATGAAAGAGACCTCCCGCATCAAATCTAGCTTCATTCATGCCACGAGGGGCGGATGGGAGCAGCTTCCCCTCCTCAAGGATCAACTCCTCGAGTCACAGGAAAAGCTGCTTAAAGCTTATAAAGATCTTATAGCACTCGAGGAGGAGAAGAAGGTGAGGGAGGCTGCTTTGGCCGAGGCCCGAGAGGTCTCGAAGAAGGCGGAGGAGGAGGCGGTGCGGTTACGGGAGCGGGCTCTCACGGTCGAGGAGGCCGCGTCCAGAGCCCGGGAGGAGGTCCTGTCCCACAAGGGCATCATTGCGGACCTGGATAAAGAGAAGGGCCTTCTCCAGACCGACCTGGACTCCCTCCGCGATACCTTCCAGAAGATGAAGGTGGCGTTCGTGGACAGTGAGGTCGCCAGGGGTGCCGCCGAGGACGCAAAAAAGAAAGCCCTCGAAGACCTCGAGATGGAGCGAGCTCGATCCCGCAGTCTCTCTGACGACGTCGAGCGTCTGAAGGGAGAACTGCTAGAGAAGAGTGGAGCCGTCGCTCAGGCTGGCAGGGTGATCGAAGATCTCCGCGTTGCCAATACTGAGCTGACGCGCTCCAACAGAGAGATCGAGCGTGCCAATACCAGGTTGGTTGGCGAGAACACGGCTCTAGAGGAGAGTATCAAAGGTATGTTCCCTTTGTCGAATTTCCTTTTCGAGGTGTGTTTGAGTTTTTTCTAAAGCTCCTTTGTATTGGTATTTGTAGGGCTCAAGGACGAACTCCTGGCCGCCCAAGCCGAGGCTCGCAACGCCAAGGCTCAACTCGAGGCTGAGGTCGCTTTGAACCGTCGAGTGCGGACGGCGATAAGCGATCTCTCAACCTCTTGGGAGGTCGAGCCTATGGATGAGTCGAGGGAGGACTCTCGAGGTGACGCACTGGTCGACCAGCTGTGCTACTTAGGTGCGACGCTGCGAGATCGGGTGCGGGATGCCCTCCACATCGGGGTGAAGCGGGCGATGGCGGTTGTCTGCTCGGGCTTCTCCTACGACATGGAGGTAGTATCCCACGGCTTCGTCACCGACATCTCTAAGACCGACGCGGAGAACGAAGAAAGGCTTCACACTTTGATTGATGACGCGGAGGCCCCTGGAGAGAGGCTGGCCAAGCTGTTTGAACCTGAGGTGCTTCCTCCTGAGACTGGCTCGGGCGGAGGTGAGGGTGGCGAGGAACGTACCATGGACTGAGGCCTGCGAGCCTGCTCGGGGTGCCTCGGGCCCCTTGTATAAAACTTAGTTAATCCCGTTTCTGAGCGATACAATACTTTTGTGGTTGTTAAATGTTTGTTTGTCTTTCCACTCGAGATTCTTTTATTTCCTTTTGTGCCTACAAATGTGTTCCTTGTTCGATCTTTCGTAAAACACGGCTTCGATCGCCTCGAGGGTGAGGGAGTGAGTAGAGTTTCCATAGCCCGGGGGCGTAGGTATTCTCAGGCTCGCTATCCTTCGGTCCTCGAGGGGCTCGAGGCGCCTCGACTACTCGATCGTTCAAGGTTTACTAAGTAGGAAATAGAGAAACTTTTTGGCTTTTTCGACGCTTGGGGAGGGGTCGTCCCTCTGGTAGCCCCCGAGGGGGGTGCGGACTATGATGGGTCATGGTCGGCATCCCCTTTTAACGTCGAGACTATAATTCGTAACTATTTTTGGTACAAAAAGAAACTACTCGAGGGAAAGACTTGAGGTAGTCATGCGTTCATTAACAAAGTCTTCGCACAAAAAGTAGGATCGTAAATCTAGGACTTCTAGGGGTAGAATCGACGTAGCTGTTCGATGTTCCATGCGTTGGTGAAGACTGCCCCCTTTTCGTCCGCCAATTTGTACGTTCCTGGCTTAAGGACCTCGGCCACCACATACGGGCCTTCCCAAGGTGGGGTTAGCTTGTGGCGTCCTTGGTTGCTTTGCCGGCGTCGTAGGACAAGGTCGCCTACGTTGAGGTCCCTCTTGCGCACGTGCTTGTCGTGGTAGCGTCGGAGTCTCTGCTGATATCTAGCAGAGTTGAAGAGGGCCATGTCTCGAGCTTCCTCGAGTTGGTCGACCGCGTTTTCTTGAGCTTCTTTGTTCGATTGCTCATTGTAAGCCCTGAGTCGAGGTGACCCATATTCGAGGTCTGTGGGGAGGATAGCCTCAGAGCCGTAGACCATAAAGAACGGGGTGTATTTGGTGGCTCTGCTCGGCGTTGTCCTTAGGCTCCATAGGACCGAGGAAAGCTCCTCGACCCATCTCTTGCCGAATTTCTTCAATCGATTGTAGATCCTTGGCTTGAGTCCTTGTAAAATCATGCCGTTGGCACGCTCGACTTGGCCGTTAGTTCGAGGGTGGGCCACTGCGGACCAATTCACACGGATGTGATGCTGATCACAGAAATCCAAGAACTTTCTGCCAGTAAACTGGGTGCCGTTGTCGGTCATGATGACATTGGGGATCCCAAATCGATGGATGATGTCGGAGAAGAAGAAGACGGCTTGCTCGGAGCGGATGTTAGTGATGGGTCGAGCCTCGATCCATTTAGAGAACTTGTCAATAGCCACCAGCAAATGTGTATACCCTCCTTTCGCCTTTTGTAGAGGTCCTACTAAGTCGAGCCCCCACACCGCAAACGGCCAGGTGATGGGGATCATCTGAAGAGCATGGGCGGGCAGGTGCGTCTGTTTGGCGTAGAATTGGCACCCGTGACACGAGCGTACGAGCTCGACGGCATCCGCCACGGCCGTTGGCCAGTAAAAGCCTTGCCGAAAAGCGTTTCCTACAAGGGTCCGTGGGGCGGCGTGGTGGCCACAAGCCCCCGAGTGCAGGTCGTCGAGGAGTTTTCGGCCTTCCTCTATGGTGATGCAACGCTGTAAGATTCCCGTCGGGCTCCGTCGATATAGCTCGTTGTCTTCACCGTAGATCACATATGATTTGGCCCGTCGAGCGATACGACGAGCTTCTGTCCTGTCTTCTGGCAACTCGCCGCGGATAAGGCAGTCGAGGAACGGTGTGCGCCAATCGAATGGCCGACCCGGTCGTCGTTCTATTTCCATCACTTCTTCCTCCATCAAGAGCGCATCGACAGCATTGGTTGGTTGGGCGATGGTGGTATCGGCGCCAGCCCCCGCGCCTAAGTCGACGGATGGCTCGTGTAGATCCTTTGAGAATACATCAGGCGGCACTGTGCCTCTGGTAGATGCAATCTTGGCGAGTTCGTCGGCTGCCTCGTTGTAGCGTCGAGCGATATGGACGAGCTCGAGGCCGTGGAATTTGTCTTCGAGTCGACGCACCTCCTTGCAGTACGCTTCCATCTTTGGGTCATGGCAACTCGAGGCTTTCATTACCTGGTCGATGACGAGTTGGGAGTCGCCTCGGACGTCGAGGCGTCGTACTCCTAACTCAATAGCGATCTTGAGACCGTTGACGAGGGCCTCATATTCTGCGACATTGTTAGATGCGGCGAAATGAATCCTGATTATGTACCTCATGTGGACGCCCAAGGGTGAGATGAACAGTAGGCCGGCCCCGGCCCCAGTTTTCATGAGTGACCCGTCGAAGTACATTGTCCACAGCTCCGCCTGGACCTGAGTCGGGGGAAGCTGGGAGTCCGTCCATTCTGCGACGAAGTCTACCAGGGCTTGCGATTTGATGGCCTTTCGAGGCGCATAAGTGAGAGTCTCGCTCATGAGCTCGACCGACCACTTTGCTATCCTTCCCATGGCCTCCTTGCTCTGGATTATTTCGCCCAAAGGGAAAGAAGAGACCACCGTGATAGGATGACCAAGGAAATAATGTTGTAATTTACGGCGGGCAAGGATTACGGCGTAGATCAGCTTCTGGATTTGGGGGTAACGCGCCTTGGTCTCTGAAAGCACCTCGCTGACGAAATAGACCGGCCTTTGGACTGGCAGCGCGTGACCCTCTTCTTGTCTTTCGACCACCACCGCCGCGCTGACGACCTGGGTCGTCGACGCGACGTAGAGGAGCAGCGGCTCCGCAGGTTGAGGTGGAACCAGGACTGGTGCCGAAGTCAGCGTCTTTTTCAGCTTTTCGAGTGCTTCCTCGGCCTCGGGGGTCCAAGAAAAACGCTCGACCTTCTTCAGGAGTCGATATAATGGTAATGCCTTTTCTCCTAGTCTCGAGATGAAACGGCTCAGAGCCGCCAGGCACCCCGTGACTCTCTGGACGCCCTTGATGTCTCGAATTGGCCCCATTTTCGTGATGGCCGAGACTTTCTCGGGGTTGGCCTCGATACCGCGTTGTGAAACAATGTATCCTAAGAGCATGCCTCGAGGCACGCCAAAAACGCACTTCTCGGGATTAAGCTTGATCCGGCTGGTGCGCAAGCAGCTGAAAGCAACCTCGAGGTCCTGGATCAGGTCTCCTCGTTGCTTTGACTTGACGACAATGTCGTCGACGTATGCCTCGACCGTTGAACCTATATGTTTGCCAAATACGTGGAGCATGCAACGTTGATACGTGGCTCCCGCGTTTCGAAGCCCAAATGGCATGGTCACGTAGCAATACATCCCGAAAGGCGTGATGAAAGAGGTCGCGAGCTGGTCGGACTCTTTCATTTTTATTTGGTGATAACCAGAATATGCATCAAGGAAAGAAAGGGTTTCACATCCCGCGGTAGAATCGACAATCTGATCAATGCGTGGCAATGGAAAGGGAACTTTTGGACATGCTTTATTCAAACTAGTATAATCAACACACATCCTCATTTTCCCATTCTTTTTCTTAACTAATACAGGGTTCGCTAACCAGTCAGGATGATGAACCTCCTTGATGAATCCGGCCGTCAAAAGCTTTTGGACTTCCTCGCCAATGATCTTGCGCTTTTCCTCGTCGAATCGGCGCAACCGCTGCTTCACTGGCTTGGAACCGGCTCGAATCTCCAAGGAGTGCTCGGCGACTTCCCTCGGTATGCCCGGCATATCCGAGGGACTCCATGCAAACATATCAGCATTCGCACGGAGAAAGTCGACGAGCACAGCTTCCTATTTGGGGTCGAGGTCGGTGCTGATTGCCAGCACCTTGCCGTCGGAGTTGTTGGGGTCGAGCGGGATCTTCTTAGTACCTTCCACCGCCTCGAAGCTGCCCGCATGACGTTTAGGTTCTGGAGCCTCAGCGGCCATGGCTTCGAGCTTCGCAACGAGCTCGGTGGAGCTCTCGACCGCCTCCCCGTACTCGACGCACTCGACGTCGCACTCGTACGCGTGCTCGAAGGAAGAACTGATGGTGATGACGCCTTTGGGACCAGGCATCTTCAGCTTTAAGTATGTGTAGTTGGGTATAGCCATGAACTTCGCGTAGCCCGGGCGTCCGATGATGGCGTGGTACGTGCCTCGGAACCCAACCACCTCAAAGGTGAGGGTCTCCTTCCTGAAGTTGGCCGCCGTTCCGAAGCAGACCGGTAGGTCGATTCGACCTACTGGCAGTGCTTTTTTCCCCGGTACGACGCCATGGAAGCCGCCGGCGCTCGGCTGGAGGCGTTCTCTATCGATGCCGAGGAGATCGAGGGTCTCGAGGTAGATGATGTTGAGGCTGCTGCCGCCGTCCATCAGCACTTTCGAGAGTCGGGTGTTGACGATGATGGGGTCGACGACGAGCGGGTAGACGCCTGGGGCGACCACTTTGTCGGGATGATCCTCTCGGTCGAAGGTGATGGGAGTGCTTGACCAGCTAAGATATTGGGGCACCGCCATCCTTGCTGCAAAGACTTCGCGACGCTCCCTCTTGCGTTGCCTCGTGGTCAACTGAGTCGAAGGCCCGCCATAGATCATGTAGCAGTCGTGGACGGCGGGGAAGCCGTCGTCATCTTTGTTGTCCTCCTTGCCACCAGCCTTCTCCTTCTTGGAGTCATCACGCGCATCTTTTTTGAGCCCCTGACCGTCGAAATGCTTTCTCAGCATGCGACAATCCTTGAGTTTGTGGTTAGCGCCTCCCTTATGGTAAGGGCACGGCTCCTCCAACATCTTGTCGAAGATTCCCCCCTCCGGAGGGCCTCGCGGCTTCTTTCGATCCATCGTGGCGACAAGGTCGTCACCCGAATCTCCCTGGTGGAACTGCCGTACTTTCTGCTTCTTTTTATTTTTCTTGAGGCCACGACCGAAAGTTCCTTCTTCATCGACGGGTTGCTTGCCTTTTCTTCCTTCTGAGCTGAAGAAAGCGCCGACTGCCTCCTCCCCTGCCGCGTAGTTAGCTACTATGTCCATCAGCTCGTCGACGGTCTGAGGTCGATTGCGGCCTAATTCCCGCACCAAGTCTCGACTGGTGGTGCCCGAGACAAACGCCAAGATGACGTCGTGGTCGGGGATGTGTGGTAACTCAGTGCGTTGCTTCGAGAAGCGTCGAGCGTACTCCCGAAGGGTCTCTCCTGTCTTCTGCTTGCATTTGCTGAGGTCCCACGAGTTCCCTGGCCGTATATAGGTCCCTTTGAAGTTACCCTCGAAAACTCTGACCAGGTCAACCCAGTTGTGAATCTGATTGGCTGGGAGTTCCTCGAGCCATCGACGGGCGGTGTCGGAGAGGAAAAGGGGTAGTTGTCTGATGATGGCTCGATCATCCCCCCGAGCGCCGCCTAGCTGACAAGCCAGTCTGAAATCGGCCAGCCATAGCTCTGGCTTGGTTTCTCCATTGTACTTTGCGATGCTGGTTGGGGGTCGGAATGGACTAGGCAGGGGCGTGCTGCGAATTGCTCTGCTGAACACCCGCGGGCCTGGTGGCTCGGGGGCCACCCGGTCCTCGTCGCTGTCGTACCTCCCACCGCGATGCGCGCTATAACCACGTTCTTCCGCGTCTCCGTGCCGTCGGCGTCTATTTTCTTTGACGTCGTGTCGCGCGTCGTGTCGACGTTGATCGTCGGCAGGGAGGATGAGAGCGGTCTTTCTGCCTCGAGGGGGAGGTTGTTGCCGGACAGACACCTCCTCTTCGATTAGAGGCTGTTCGTCGCGCTTCTCTGTGGCAGCTCCTCGTCGTCGAGATGCCGAACTTTCGGCTTGTTGAACTGCTGCCACCTGGAGCAACGTCTGAACCTCATCCCGAATTCGTCGGGCCTGGGAATTCGATGGTTCTGGCATGTTACGCAGCAGCATCGTCGCTGCCACTACATTTTGGCCTGCTCGAGGGAAACGGCCGACAGGTTGCTCCGCCTCCGTGTCACCGACGATCTGTCGATGTACTTCTCGAGCGCGTCTACGGACACTTCCGCCTGGCGGGTAGGGCAGGTCTTGTTCGAGGATTTGCTCGAGCAGGACGAGGCGCTCGCGATCTTCGTCGAGCTTCATCTTGAGCTCCCGCAACTGCACGAGCTGCGCAGTTCTGTCTTTCTGAGGAAGAGGGTCGAACCGTCCGTCGTTCCCAGGCGTCCTGGGGTCTTCTTGCGCCGCGGGGGCTCGTCCACCCGCAACAGCATCCCGTGTCTCGTCGGTGGTTTCTGCCGCTCCGTCGAGGTGACAGCATTCCCTCGTAGGGTCATAACTGTCCGTCTCGGAGTCGGAGTCTGGCTCGGTAGCGTGGAGACATTCACGTCCTTCCTCCAGCCATCGCTGCCTGAGGGAGGTGATCGAGTATCGTCCGGGGCCTAGACGGCGGAGGCCCCGTACTTGGGAAAGGTCCAGCAGTTCGGACGTTGGCCGTCGCTCTTCGGAACTACGTGGGATGACCATTGGTCTTTCCACGTATGTCTGAGCGTTTGGGAATATCGTCTTGGCGAGTGATGCCGCGGCATTGTCCAATCCGAACGGCAGTGCCGTCCTTGGAGAGAACAGCCCGCGTGGAGGTAGCCTAGCTGCGTTGGGGGAGGGTGCGCGAGACGCGTCTCCCCCCGTCGTCGCGTGGTGCTGAGTCGTCGCGCTTGTTGCTCGGTCAGACGGTGTTGCCGACCCGTGGCCCGCAACTTGCCTTGCACGAGTTGTTGGTCGTGCCGAAGCAAGGGGGCCGCGATGGTGCTGCCCGCGCCTCTTCTTAGGCGGGGAGGCGTGGTGGTGAGGGCGTCTTGGAGCCTTCAACCGTGCTGGCGTAACGCGGACTCCTCCTGGTCCTTGGACCGAGAGCAAGATCATGTCGTAGCCGAAGCCCGTAGACATGAACTCGAGACTCCCAAACCAAATCACCGTGGAGTGCGGAAGCGGCGAAGCAGGAGTAGTCATCCGGAAAGTGGTGGGAAATCGGTGAAAAACACGCAGGACCCCTACCTGGCGCGCCAACTGTCGGTGTTTTTCCCCCGGGGGGGGTCACACCAACGAGTAAATTTGTATGCGTGCTCCCCTTTCCGGATGGTGATGCAAGAAAACACAGAGATTTATCCTGGTTCGGGCAAGGGAAGGCCCTACGTCCAGCGGGGGGAGGGAGTTTGTATTGTCTTGCACCTAAGTGCTTGTACAGGGGCGAATACAAGCGTGGAATGAAATATGTCGCTTTGCTACGTGTGTGTGTGCTTGCGTTGTCCTCCTCTTCTATTCCTGAGTCCCTCCTTTTATAGCTCCAAGGAGAGACAAAGGGTACATGCATAGATATTAGAGTATGGATCGATAGCCGCATGGAGCGCTGACCTACTCGAGGCTTCCGTACGTCATGGCCTCGAGCTGTCCCATCTTGATAGCTTGGTGATGATTACGCGTGCTCCTGCGTGTTGTCCTGCCAGCCGCCTTGTGCTGGTTCTGAGGCCGCATGCTCGTTTGGTATGGTGGCGGATCCGGCGGAGCAGCTGTGGTGCTGTCAGTCGATGCCCGACTCGTCCCCGAGAAGGGACCTCGTTCGGTCGAGGGTCGGGCGCCGTGTAATAGGCTGACATCCGGAGCGCTGACCTTGGGTGCCTCGAGCGGGTCCTGATTAGACGTTCCATCCTCGTTTCCTGCGTCCTGACGCACCCTGAGTCGTTCGGTGGGAAGGCTGCAAAAAGAACGATGGGACAGAAGCTTGTTCCCTATCACGCCTTCCGTGACCCGGTTGTTAGGTGGGAAACGTCAGGCGCATTTAATGCTCCCGCCCGCGTGCGCGCGTCAGGCGGCGGACAGTGTCCTAACGCTCGGTGTCTCTCGGTTCGCTCGAGCCCGCTTCCGTCTTCGACGTTAGTCGTTGCTCGAGCCTTGACCGATTCGCTCGACGCTATTTCCGTATTCGAGGCTGCGACCGTCGTTGGCGGCGCGTAAGTAAGATTAAGGCGTCGAATTGGGGGTCCCAACCTTCGTATGGGCAATCTCATAATGCGCATCGCTGAGGGTACCCCTTATCGATACCCTCGACACTAAGAAACCATTTTTGACGCACCTGATTGTACTCCTAGATGAAGAGGCTCAAGTGGAAGCTCGGTTCGGTCTGTTTGGAGATAGTGCTAATCTTGATGCAAGATAGGTGCACGGTTTGCATGGAACATACCATATGCTTGGAAATCAATTTGGATGCACCCGATGGAACTCCTTGATGACGTGTGTCATATGGAATCTTGCTTCGGTCCATTTGCAGACATTGTAAGTTTTAGTGCAAGATAGGTGCACACTTTGCGCCTAATGCACCATAGTCAAAGAAACCATTTTGGACGCACTACTTAATACTCCTAGGTGAAGAGGCTCAAGTGGAAGCTTGGTTCGGTCAGTTTGGAAATAGTGCTAATCCTTATGCAAGGTACGTGCATGGTTTGCATGGAACATACCATATGCTTAGAAGTCAATTTGGATGCACCCGATGGAACTCCATGATGACATGTGTCACATGCAATCTCGCTTCGGTCTATTTGGAGACATTGTTAGTTTCGGTGCAAGATAGGTGCACAGTTTGCACCTAATGCACCATAGTCTAAGAAACCATTTTGGACGCACTTATTGGTACTCCTAGGTGAAGGGGCTCAAGTGGATGCTCGGTTTTGTCTGTTTGGAGATAGTGATAATCTTGATGCAAGATAGGTGCACGGTTTGCATGGAACATACCAAATGCTTGGAAATCAATCTGGACACACATGATGGAACTCCTAGATGACGTGTGTCATACGAAATCTTGCTTCGGTCTGTTTGGAGATAGTGTTAGTTTCGGTGCAAGATAGGTACAAGGTTTGCACATAATGCAGCATAGGCTAAGAATCCATTTTGGACGCATCCGATGGTACTCCTAGGGAAAAGGCTCAAGTGAAAGCTGAGTTTGGTTTATTTGGAGATAGTGCTAATCTTGATGCAAGATAAATGCACGGTCTACATGAAACGTACCATATGCTTAGAAATTAATTTGGACACACCCGATAGAACTCCTTGATGACGTGTGTCATATGGAATCTCGCTTTGGTGTGCATAGAGACAGTATTAGTTTTGGTGCAAGATATGTGCACGGTTTGTGCCTAATGCACCAAAGTCTAAGAAACCATTTTGGAAGCACCTGTTGGAACTCCTAGGTGAAGAGGCTCAAGTGGAGGCTCGGTTCAGTTTGTTTAGAGATAGTGCTAATCTGGATGCAAGATAGGTGCACGATTTGCATGGAACATACCATATGCTCAAAAATCAATTTAGACGCACTAGATGGAACTCCTAGATGACATGTGTTATATGGAATCTCACTTCGGTCCATTTAGAGACTGTGTTAGTTTTGGTGCAATATAGGTGCACGGTTTGCACCTAATGCACCGTGGAAGCTCGATTTGAGCTGTTTGGGGATAGTGCTAATCTTGATGCAAGATAGATGCACGGTTTGCTTAGAACATACGATATGCTCAGAAATCAATTAGGACACACCTGATATAACTCCTTGATGATGTGTGTCATATGGAATCTTGCTTCGGTTCGTTTACAGACAGTGTTAGTTTTGGCAGAAGTTATGTGCACGGTTTACGCGTAATGCACCATAGGCTAAGAAACCATTTTAGACGCACCCGATGGTACTCGTAGTTGAAGAGGCTCAAGTGGAGGCTCGATTTGGTCTGTTCGGATATAGTGCTAAACTTGATGCAAGATAGTTGCACAGTTTGCATAGAACGTACCATATGTTAAGAAATCAATTTAGACACACCCAATGGAGCTCCTAGATGACGTGTGTCATATGGAATCTCGCTTCGGTCTGTTTGGTGACAATGTTAGTTTCGGTGCAAGATAGGTGCATAGTTTGTGCCTAATGCACCATAGTCTAAGAAACCATTTTTGACGCACCTGTTTGTACTCCTAGATGAAGAGGCTCAAGTGGAAGCTCGGTTCGGTCTTTTTGGAGATAGTGGTAATCTTGATGCAAGATAGGTGCACGGTTTGCTTGGAACATACCATATGCTTGGAAATCAATTTGGATGCACCCGATGGAACTCCTTGATGATGTGTGTCATATGGAATCTCGCTTTGGTCTGTTTAGAAATAGTGTTAGTTTCGGTGCAAGATATGTGCATGGGTTGCGCCTAATGCACCATAGTCTAAGAAACCATTTTGGAAGCACCTGTTCATACATCGGTGAAGAGGCTCAAGTGGAAGCTTGGTTTGATCTGTTTGGAGATAGTGCTAATCTTGATGCAAGATAGGTGCATGATTTGCAAGGAACATACCATATGCCTAGAAATCAATTTGGACGCACTCAATGGAACTCCTAGATGACGTGTGTCATATGGAATCTTGCTTCGGTCCATTTGTAGACATTGTAAGTTTTAGTACAAGATAGGTGCACAGTATGCGCCTAATGCACCATAGTCAAAGAAACCATTTTGGACGCACTACTTAATACTCCTGGGTGAAGAGGCTCAAGTGGAAGCTTGGATCGGTCAGTTTGGAAATAGTGCTAATCCTTATGCAAGGTACGTGCATGGTTTGCATGGAACATACCATATGCTTGGAAGACAATTTGGATGCACCCGATGGAACTCCATGATGACATGTGTCACATGGAATCTCGCTTCGGTCTATTTGGAGACATTGTTAGTTTCACTGCAAGATAGGTGCACAGTTTGCACCTAATGCACCATAGTCTAAGAAACTATTTTGGACGCACTTATTGGTACTCCTAGGTGAAGGGGCTCAAGTGGATGCTCGGTTTTGTCTGTTTGGAGATAGTGATAATCTTGATGCAAGATAGGTGCACGGTTTGCATGGAACATACCAAATGCTTGGAAATCAATCTGGACGCACATGATGGAACTCCTAGATGACGTGTGTCATATGAAATCTTGCTTCAATCTGTTTGGAGAGAGTGTTAGTTTCGGTGCAAGATAGGTGCAAGGTTTGCACATAATGCAGCATAGGCTAAGAAACCATTTTGGACACACACGATGGTACTGCTAGGTAAAAGGCTCAAGTGAAAGCTCAGTTTGGTCTATTTGGAGATAGTGCTAATCTTGATGCAAAATAGATGCACGGTCTGCATGAAACGTACCATATGCTTAGAAATAATTTGGACACACGCGATAGAATTCCTTCATGACGTGTGTCATATGGAATCTTGCTTAATTGATTTTAGAGACAGCATTAGTTTTGGAGCAAGATATGTGCACGGGTTACGCATAATGCACCATAGGATAAGAAACCATCTTAGACGCATCCGATGGTATCTCCTAGGTGAAGAGGCCTCAAGTGGAGGTCTCGGTTTGGTCTGTTTGATATAGT
>NW_018396512.1:34956-41186 GCF_000003195.3 Sorghum bicolor | reverse complement strand
GTCTCCCGCCGTCGCATGCCCGCCACGCGGCGGCCGAGCCCTGGCGGCGTGCCACGGCGTCGCAGCGAGCGCCGTCCGCGCGCGGACGCGGGCGCGAGCGCGGGGAAGGGGGAGGGGAGAGCGCGGGCGGGCCGAGCCGGCTTCGGCCAGTGGGCCAGAAGCGAGGCCGCGGCCTGCTAGCGCCCCCTTTCTCCTTTTTCCATTTTTTTTTAATTTCTTTTCTCAAATTCTCTCATAAATTCATTTGGACCAATTTAAAATCATTTTCACCTCTTGCTCCCAAAAACAAAGTTGTTCCAAAACAAAAACCCTACCACTTTGCTTTAACAAGCAAGACCAAATTCCAAGCAGAATTTGAATTACAAGTTAAACTCAGTTCTAGGTTTCAAATAAATTCTTTTTTGGTATTTTTGTATAAATTCCATTTTCTCAATTTCCATAGCTCCAAAAATTGCACAAAAATATTCTAAATTCTTTTCACACATGAATCAACCAAATTTGAATTTTTCACAATTTTAGAAGCAAGCATCATATTTTAAACATATTTAGAACACATGAGATGATGCACATAAAATCATAATTTGGCAAGAGTGTCATGCTCATGATGCTTATGCTTGATGGAATGCTTATGCATGGCTTTGGTGAGACTAAGTGCATGCTTAACACCTAGGGTGTTACAGCCCTTCCCCCCTTAGGGAAATCTCGTCCCGAGATTTTGGGTTACTAACCATTTCTTATGAAACTTTGGATAAACTGTTTTTAAGTAATCCTCTGTTTCCCAGGTGGCATCCCTATCGTCATGATGACTCCACACCACCTTATATGTTTTGACAATTCTGTTTCGGGTTACTCGTTCCTTGGTATCCACAATCCCCACTGGCTGCTCTTTATACTCTAAGTCTGCTTTTATTTTGATTCTTCGAGGTTCAATTCTTTGCTCAGGCACTTTCAAACATTTCTGTAGTTGCGACACATGGAAGACCGGAAAGATCGAGCTCATCTCTTCAGGTAACTGAATCTTATAGGCCACTGGGCCTTTCCTCTCTAGCACTTGGTACGGTCCCACATATCTGGGTGCAAGCTTGCTTCGAACTCGGAAACGTTGAACTTTCTTCATTGGTGTAACCTTGAGGTACACATAGTCACCTATGTTGAATTCAAGTGGCCTCCTTCTCTTATCAGCATAACTCTTCTGTCGTGACTGTGCTGCTTGCATATGTTGTTGTATAATCTGCACCTTTTTCTCGGCATCATTCACAAAGTCGATACCATAGTATCTCCTTTCACCAGGTTCCACCCAGTTTAATGGAGTTCGACATCTCCGCCCATACAAAGCTTCGAACGGGGCCATCTTGATGCTCTCTTGATAACTATTATTGTATGAGAACTCAGCCAGCGGCAACCATGATTCCCACGATCCCCTGGATGATAGCACACAGGCTCTCAGCATATCTTCTAACACTTGATTTAGCCTCTCGGTTTGACCTGAAGTCTGGGGATGATACGCCGTGCTTCTTATCAGACTGGTCCCCAAGCTCTTATGCATGCGCTCCCAGAAGTGAGCAGTGAACTGCGGTCCTCTATCCGATACGATGGTTTTGGGAATACCATGCAATTTGACGATCTCAGCCATATATATATCAGCATATTCGGGAGGTCTGTATGTGTTCTTGACTGGAATGAAATGAGCCGACTTGGTTAATCGATCTATGATTACCCAAATCGAGTCATTCCCCTTCCTGGTTGTCGGTAAGCCGGTGATAAAGTCCATACTGACCTCTTCCCATTTCCACTCCGGAACTGATAACGGTTGTAACAGACCTGCAGGTTTCATATGGATGGCCTTAACTCTGCAACACGTGTCACAACGGGCCACATAAGCGGCTATTTCTTTCTTCATCTTGGTCCACCAAAAGTGGGGCCTTAGATCTTGATACATTTTGCTGCTGCCAGGATGAATAGAAAGCTTAGAGAGATGGGCTTCATCCATGATGCGATTCTTCAACTCCCGATCTTTCGGGACCACTAACCGCTGTTGAAACCACAGCACCCCCTTCTCATCAACCCGAAACTGAGTCTTTGGGTCATCTTTGGTTTTCTCTTTGATGTGGAAAATACCCTTGTCTGTTTTCTGACCTTCAATGACTTGACTCTCGAGTGAACAACTGAGTTGTATATGACATAAGACCTCAGGATGCATAAGATTGAACCCATCTTCAAACAACGGTTGAACTATTTGATAGTGCGGTTTGCGACTCAAAGCATCTGCGACCACGTTAGCTTTGCCTGGATGATAGTGAACTTCCAGGTCATAATCCTTGATTAGCTCTAACCACCGTCGTTGCCTCATATTCAGCTCGGACTGAGTGAAGATGTACTTCAAACTCTTGTGATCGGTGTAAATGTGACACTTATTTCCCAGTAGATAATGTCTCCAAATCTTCAAAGCATGCACCACAGCTGCTAACTCAAGGTCATGCGTTGGATAGTTGACTTCATGCTTTCTCAACTGTCGGGAAGCATAAGCTATCACCCTGCCATCTTGCATCAACACACACCCCAGGCCACTCTTCGATGCGTCACAAAACACATCAAAAGGCTTCTCTATATTAGGTTGTGCCAGAACGGGAGCAGTGGTTAGCAACTTTCGCAAGGTGCGGAAGGCTAACTCACATCCTTCTGTCCAGACAAACTTATGGTCCTTTTGTAGCAAACTTGTCATTGGCTTAGCAATCTTGGAGAAGTCAGGTATGAAACGACGATAATACCCGGCCAGACCAAGAAAACTTCTAACTTCCGAGACAGAAGTTGGTGCCTTCCAGTCCATGACTTCCTGCACTTTTGATGGATCCACGGCAATCCCTTCTTCAGACAAAATGTGCCCTAGGAACGGAACTTTCTTCAACCAGAACTCACACTTGCTGAACTTGGCATATAACTGATGCTCTCGTAATCGGGTCAGCACGATTCTCAGATGTTCGGCGTGATCTTGCTCATTCTCTGAATACACCAGGATATCATCGATAAACACCACAACAAACTTATCCAAATCTGGCATAAAGACTGAATTCATCAGATACATAAAGTATGCAGGAGCATTTGTCAACCCAAAGGACATGACAAGATACTCGTACAACCCATATCTGGTGGAAAAAGCAGTCTTCGGGATATCTTGCGGACGAATCTTGATTTGGTGATACCCGGACCTCAAATCTATCTTAGAGAACACTCTTGCCTTGGATAACTGATCAAACAGGATATCAATCCTTGGCAAGGGATACTTATTTTTGATTGTCACTGCATTGAGTGGACGATAGTCCACGCACATGCGCAACGACTGATCCTTCTTTTTCACAAACAACGCTGGACAACCCCACTCCGACGAACTTGGCCGGATGAACCCTTTATCCAGCAACTCTTTTAGTTGATTCTTCAACTCGGCGAGTTCATTTGGGGGCATCCGATACGGCCTTCTAGATATTGGTGCTGTACCTGGTATCAACTCGATCATAAACTCTACCTCCCTATCTGGGGGAAGTCCTGGTAAATCCTCAGGAAACACATCCGGGAACTCACATACCACGGGTATGTGTTCTAGAGAGACTACCTGTACTGCACATGAAAGACTGGCGAAGTCCAACCGTCTAGGTAGCTTGACCTGAAGCACCCCCTTTCCTTGCGGGTCTCTAAGGGAAAGAGTTCTATTCCCGGTATCTATAACCGCGCCCCAATCAGTCATTTTGTTCATCCCAATGATGACATCCAAAACCAGTCCCGTCATGACCACAAGGTTTACACGGAACCTCCGACCACTGATATCCAAGGTAACTCCTGTTACCGTTTTATTAGTCAACACGTCGGCCCCGGCTGAGCTGATGCGATAGCCATAACCTAACTCAGTAACTGGCTGATCATGCTTTTGTGCAAATGCTTGACTCATGAAAGAATGCGACGATCCAGAATCAAACAAAACAACTGCAAGATGTTGGTTGACAGAAAACATACCAGCTGTTACCGGTTCTCCTTCCGGGATTTCCTCAATCGAGGTATGATGCACACGAGCTGGATAGGTTGGCTGCTGCCTCTTGGGGTAGGGACATTCTTTAGCAAAGTGCCCCATCTTGTGGCAGTTATAGCACGGACCCTTGGGCGCATTGTTGACGGCCGGTGCTGCAGCTTGAATGGCCTTTGGCTTGGCAGGAGCTATCGCCACCTTGTACGGCTTCTGCTGTGTTGGATGCCCGGTGTTCCTTCTCTGCGGTGGTCGGAACCTAGCACCCGGGGCAGGAGGACGATACTGCTGTCGCCCTGCCACTGGTGCCCTGGACTGGGATGATCCTGCTTCAAAAGCCCTTTTACGTGACTTGGACGCACTGTAGTTGTTGTTATTGTTCTCTTGGGTCAGACAGTCACTGATATAGGCATTGAAAGTAGCCCTGGCCCCGGTACCCATGGTCTTCAGCATCTTTGGATTCAAGCCCCTCTGGAAACTAGCAATCTTCTTGGCCTCCGTGTTCACAAACTCAGGGGCATATCGAGCGAGATTATTGAAGGCATGTAGATACTCTTTCACAGATTTCGTCCCTTGGGACAGCCTCATGAACTCCCCAACCTTCATTTCAACCATACCAGGAGGAATGTAATTTCCCCGGAAAGCGGTGGTGAAGCGGTTCCAGGTGATTGGTGTCCCCTCTGGGTAGGTGGTACGGTGATGGGACCACCAAATCCCAGCGGGTCCTTGCAACTGATGTGCCGCATACTCAGCCTTGAGTTCTTCTGTCATTCGGAGAAGACGAAACTTCTGCTCCATGGTGTTGATCCACTCATCCGCTTCGAGCGGTTCCAAGGCCTCCTTAAAGATTGGTGGCTTGGTATCCATGAAGTCCTTGAACGAACTGTACTGGTTGACCTCCCGACCACCCTGATTATCTCCACGACGGGTGTTGTCAGCTATGTGGCGCAAAGCTTCTTCCATGTTGCGCTGCATCTGTTCCATGTTGCGTTGGCTTCCCAGAAACTGCGCGAAAAACACATCCGCAGTGTACGGGGGAGGTGGTGGTGGTGTTGGTGCTTGGTCCTCATTCCGTTGAGCCCCATTTCCGGATGCACCTGCTCCAAGACCCGGATGGCCGTTACCCCCGCCACGTGTTTGTACCATCTGCATACGCCAATGATAAGCAATCGTTAGGAGTTGCCATCAACCGGTAGGAAATGTGTAAAATCGTGCCATACTGAATTTACTGAGGGAATAAATTCACACAATAAACAAAGGCACAACAACTCATCATCCACGCACAACATCACTAACAGATTACTTAACATTCACGCAACAAGGTTCGCGTACATCCAACTTGCCAGCCTACATACACTGGACTTTCAGCATCAACTCATAAAGTCTTACACAGCCCAGATCCAAAAGTACATGACATGCCACGCAACCTTTATGGCACAGTGTGCTTTGAACTCTAGTTCAACAGGTAGATGACAAGTCTTCCCGTACACCAATTGGTATGGAGACATCCCGATTGGGGTCTTGTATGCTGTCCGGTATGCCTAGAGTGCATCGGGTAACTTGTCTTTCCACGCCGTTCCCATTTCTTTACTGTCTTTTGAAGAATATTCTTGATTTGTTTGTTGGAAGTCTCTGCTTGGCCACTTGTCTGAGGATGATAAGGGGTAGCGACGTTGTGACGGATTCCATGTTTTGATAGATATTGCTTGAAGCATTTGTCGATGAAGTGTGCTCCTCCATCACTTATCACTACTCTGGGGACTCCAAATCTTGGGAATATAATTTCTTCAAACATCCTCTTTGAACTGACGTTGTCGGCATGCTTGCAAGGTAATGCTTCTACCCACTTGGAGACATAGTCAACCGCCACCAAGATATACTCGCACTTCTTTGATGGAGGAAATGGACCCATGTAGTCTATTCCCCAGACATCAAAGAGCTCAATCTGAAGGTTGTTGGTGAGTGGCATTGCATCCCTTGTATTTATGTTTCCGTGTCTTTGACATGGCCCACATCTTCTGATATATTGCTTCGTGTCTTCATACATTGTAGGCCAGTAGAATCCACACTGCCAGATCTTTGAATGTGTACGGAATGCTCCATAGTGACCTCCATATGGTGATGAATGACATTTGTCGATGATCTTCCATCCTTCCTCAGTGGTCACACATCTCCTGAGTAAGCCATCAGAGCATACGTCAGAAAAGCAAGTAGCGTT
>NW_018396512.1:33152-34022 GCF_000003195.3 Sorghum bicolor | reverse complement strand
AGGCTATTTAGTGGGGTAGCTGACAACCATTTTGCAAAGACCGCAAGGTTTTATTACCCGAACCTACATAAATCTTTTCTTCTTTTAATCTGCTCAAGTTGAAAGTATCATTACCTATTCTCTAGGTTTGCACCTGTGCTATTACAAGCAAGTATGAGACTATGATAGTACCTCATCACAGCAATCATAAACCCGTTTCATTATATCCCAAGTGTTCCATAGTCCTTACTACGAGGACGAAGCTCATGTCAAGTGCTCACTATCCAGGAGCGATGGCGATTCGAATCGATTTCTAACCAGCTGGCGACTTTATTCCCCACACAAACCACACTCACTGATCAAGTGAGCTACAGGTCACCGTGTTGCACTATCCAGGACCAATTCGCGGGTTCGACAGGCACCGCCCGTACCCGAGGACCGTTCCGGCGACCGAGGTATCCAAGGTATACCAAGGTTGCGCGCCGCGCCCTCGTCATTCTCCTCGACCATCACCAATACAGCGCGTACATCGGGCCGATTCCCGGCCCGGATAGTGCTCAGGCTTCGCGGTCGGAACGACTTATCCTTCCAGCTAAATGTGGGGCATGCGTTCAACATGACAAGAGGGCCGTCAACGATCGGTCCTTAATCGACACAGACAGGGGCACTATGGTCAACCCACCATAAGTCTCTGCCCGGTCTCCAAATTCATTCCACCCTGGGTTATTCTTTTCCCCGAGCAACCAATGCTTAATCAAGCAGGTATCCACCTATATCTCGCAGGTGACAGGGAATCACCCGACTTCTACCGGGCTAAGCAAGCTAAGCATAGGCTCCGTGCCTGTCTACATAGGACAAGGTAGTTGAATGAGTAGGAATAACAAGGAGTAT
>NW_018396512.1:31978-33034 GCF_000003195.3 Sorghum bicolor | reverse complement strand
ATTCAACTTATATACATAGCCATTCATCATTTTCTTTATTCATTTCTAAGCCCATAAAAAATCACATGCAATTCTGTTCATCAATAAATCTCAGAAAAATTACAGGAGACTACTAGTTAATCACAAAGTTCACTGTAAATTTTTCATAATTTTTGGTTACTTATTTTGAGCCACAAAAATCACAAGATTAATGGATAAGGCAAGTATAATCACCCTACTGTGATATAAGTGTCAAACAACAGATTTCATATTTTTACAATTTGTCTAATATCATAAGAAACATCCACAAAATTTTCCAGATTTATTGCATGACTCAATTAATTATTAAAAATCATAAAGTACTGCCATGCAAGCATTTAAATTACCATAAATTCATTTATACACCAAATAATATGTAACAATATTTTCTCAGTGAGTAAACACACATGCAGAGCCAGCAAAACAAGTTTCACATTTTTCTGAGCCATATTTCATTTACTATGCATTTTCCAAGTTTAACAAAAACATGGATTAATTATACTTACACAGAAAAGTCACTCAAACATGACATGCAATCATACTAGGATATAGATCTGGAAATAAGGAACACACCAAAATTTATTTCACCATTTTTGGAGCTATATTCATCAAGATATGGATTTTTGAACATTTAAATCATTTTCTGGAAAAACTTTTAAAACGAAAAACCACCTAAAACGCTAAACGCACCCGGATCCATTCCCTCGGAGTCACTGACAGGCGGGACACGCGAGTCAGAGGACCCCACCTGTCATCCACCCCGGGACCCCGCGGCCAAAGATCGGCCGGAATCTCGCCGCCGGTGAGGTTTCCGGCGACACCGTGAGCACCTACGGCTTCGCGCGAACGAGACGAGTCCAGCCGTACCCTCTTTGGCACCGGACGAGCACCGGAACTACCTCGCCGTCGTGAATGGCGGACGCGGCGGCGCTGCTCGCCGTGGTCCGGCCGTTTCACGGCGGTAGAGCGCGAGCCACTAACGGGAAAAGGTGCGCGAGGTCACGGCGGACCCAAAGCACCTACGAGCGCAAGCAGAGA
>NW_018396512.1:9628-13482 GCF_000003195.3 Sorghum bicolor | reverse complement strand
AAAGCCTGGAAATGAATTGTACTATGTAGAGATAGAGTTAAAGATAGAGATGAGATGAGATGAGATGAGAAAGAAAAAGAAAGCTGAGAATATTCGCGGACTCGGGCTGGCTGAAATGGAAGGGTAGTGCGAAATGATATGGGCCTTTGCGGAACGTAATACTTGGGCTCAGACCTCAAACGTTAAAGAGATCCGTTAGTTATCTCGGCCCAAGATCACCAGCCATCGAACGAACAAGGCGCACCAAACAGCACGGTCCATCCGAACCTTAAAACCGACGGAAAGAGAAGACCCACATCTCACCGTTCACTCTCTCTCCTCCTCCTCTCCCCTCCCACTCCCATCCCTCCCTCCCAGATCCCGATCCGCCGCCGCCGCCTGCGCCAGATCCAGCCACCACCGCCTCCCCGCCGCAGATCCGCCATGGAGAAGCCATGCTCTCTCCTGGTCCACTTCGACAAGGGCTCCGCCGCGATGGCCAACGAGATCAAGGCGGATCTGGAGGGCAGCGACGGCCCCGCCAAGGCCGACGCCATGCGCCGCGCCATCTCGCTCCTCCTCAACGGCGAGACCCTCCCGCAGCTCTTCATCACCATCGTCCGCTACGTGCTCCCCTCCGAGGACCACACCGTGCAGAAGCTCCTCCTCCTCTACCTCGAGATCATTGACCGCCGGGATCCGGCCGGCCGCGCCCTGCCGGAGATGATCCTCATCTGCCAGAACCTCCGCAACAACCTCCAGAGCCCCAACGAGTACATCCGCGGCGTCACGCTGCGGTTCCTCTGCAGGCTCTCCGAGCCCGAGGTGCTCGAGCCGCTCGTCCCGTCCGTGCTCGCCAACCTCGAGCACAGGCACCACTTCATCAGGAGGCACGCCGTCTCCGCGGTTTCCGCCATCTACCGCCTCCCGCATGGCGACCAGCTCATCCCCGACGCCCCGGAGCTCGTCGAGCGGTTCCTCGCCTCTGAGCAGGACGCGTCCGCGCGGAGGAACGCATTCCTCATGCTCTGCGCCTGCGCACAGGACCGCGCCGTCGCCTACCTGCTCTCCAACGCCGACCGAGTCGCTGAGTGGCCCGATCTGCTGCAGATGGCCGTTGTGGATCTCATCCGCAAGGTCTGCCGATCCCAGAACCGCGCCAACAAGGGAAGGTATATCACCATCATTACCTCGCTGCTCTCCACGCCCAGCACTGCGGTTGTTTATGAATGTGCTGGCGCCCTGGTGTCACTCTCTTCGGCGCCCACGGCCGTGCGAGCCGCTGCCAACACCTACTGCCAGTTGCTCTCGTCCCAGAGTGACAACAATGTGAAGCTCATTCTCCTGGATCGCCTCAACGAGCTCCGCATCTCGCACCGGGATGTCATGGTGGGGGTGGTGATGGATGTGCTTCGTGCACTGGCCAGCCCCAACTTAGATGTCAAGAGGAAGGTTCTTGATTTAGTGCTTGATCTGCTCACCCCGCGTAATGTCGAGGAGGTGGTGCTTTATCTGAAGAAGGAGGTGGTCAAGACGCAGGCCGGAGACCTCGAGAAGGGTGGCGAGTACCGCCAGATGCTGGTGCAGGCCATCCATGCCTGCGCTGTTGAGTACCCAGAGGTGGCTGGGTCTGTAGTGCACCTCCTCATGGACTTTCTTGGTGACACCAATGTTGCTGCAGCTGTTGATGTTGTGCTGTTTGTCCGTGAGATCATTGAGACCAATCCGAAGCTGCGTGTTTCCATGATCCAAAGGCTGATTGATACATTCTATCAGATTCGGGCATCCCGGGTCTGCTCATGTGCTCTCTGGATCCTTGGGGAGTACTCCCTCTCTCTTTCAGAGGTTGAAAGCGCTATTGCTACCATTAAACAATGTCTTGGGGATCTACCATTTTACACTGTCTCTGATGAAGGGGAGGCAACAGATTCCGCCAAGCCAGCCCAGGCGGTGGTGAACTCTGTCACTGTATCTTCCAGGCGGCCTGTTGTTCTTGCAGATGGTACCTATGCCACACAGAGCGCTGCTACTGAGACCATTTCAACTCCATCAGTTGCTCCTGGGTCATTAGCATCAACCCTGAACCTCAGATCACTCATTCTGTCAGGTGACTTCTTCCTGGCTGCTGTTGTTGCATGTACCCTGACCAAGCTTGTGTTGAGGCTGGAAGAAGTGCAGCCATCTAAGGTTGAATCAAACAAGGCTTGCACTGGAGCATTGCTGATCATGACATCGATTCTGCAGCTGGGCCAGTCTTCTTACCTTCCCCACCCGATCGATAATGATTCATATGATAGGATTGTGCTGTGTTTGAGATTGCTTTGCAATACTGGTGATGATGTCAGGAAGATTTGGTTGCAGTCATGCAGACAGAGCTTTGCGAAAATGCTTGCAGAGAAGCAGTTCAGGGAGACAGAGGAGATGAAGGCAAAGGCACAGATCTCTCATGCCCAGCCAGATGATCTTATTGATTTTTACCACCTGAAGAGCAGGAAGGTGAGAAAAATAGCTCTCTTGTTGCATTTTCACTTATAGAAATGCCAATATTTTCTTTGTTGAACCGATATTAGTTTCGATAATATTGTCTCAATAGTGCATTAAGATGATGATTGGCTTAGTGCTGTGGCCAATTTGTTGATGTGGTCAGAATTAAATTCTTGTTATCTAGAATATAAAATGCTACTCTATACTGCATCCAACAGTGATGTTCATTCATTTTACAAGTAAAAAAAAAGTTTAGAATGGGATCTGACACTAGAGTGATAAAAACATCTGCCATCTGCAGTTTCTGTTCCTACGTTGTCTTACAACCTATTTTAAGTTTATAATTTTCAGTCTTTAAGAGTACGCCAACTTATAATTTATAAACAATAACTTGTATGAAATCCCCTCGCTTCCCTGAAGCAATAATTTGTCACGGCTGACACACATCTATCTATCTCTGCTTGCATTGTCATCTCATGCAATACTTTGTTCTGTAAAGTCATGAGCAAGCCTTTTTCATGCTCTTGTGATTTTATGGTGTGCAATGTTTGCATGGTAAATGTATGTATGCTCGAACTTTCTGCTGTTGTTCCATTGAATTCATGGTCCTGTTTGATTTAAACTCTGGTCCATAGTTTAAGTCATGTTGATCCTTCAGGAGGTAATAAGCTAGTAAACTTTTGTTTGGGAGAAGGAAAATCACATCTTCTTTGGTAGAGATAAAGCCAAATAATTTTTTGAACTGTTGTGCGTGTGATGATAGTTAAATTGCATGTTAAGGTAGATGCACAAGTTGACCACAAATTGTTCATGTGTGGTGTGACTAAGGTCTGTTCTTAATGTTTAATATGGCAATGCATGCCATAAGTGTGGTGTTGCGTAACTGTATTGTCTTGGATGATACCTTGCCACTTTTAGTGTGGCCTTCACATTTGCACATTCAGTTATTAAAAGCATGCTATTTTGTTGTCATAGGGCATGAGCCAGCTTGAGTTGGAAGATGAGGTGCACGATGATTTGAAGGCTGCAACTGGTGGGTTTACTAAGGATGCAGATGATGCAAACAAGCTCAACCGCATTCTTCAATTGACTGGTTTCAGTGATCCTGTGTATGCTGAAGCATTTGTAACAGTTCACCATTATGACATTGTACTTGATGTTACTGTCATTAACCGTACAAAGGAGACACTTCAGAACTTGTGCTTGGAATTGGCTACAATGGGAGACCTCAAACTTGTTGATCGCCCTCAGAACTACACCTTGGCTCCTGAGTCTAGCAGACAGATCCGTGCTAATATCAAGGTTTCATCAACAGAGACTGGAGTTATATTTGGCAACATAGTTTATGAGACTTCAAATGTGATGGAACGATCAGTGGTTGTCCTAAATGA
>NW_018396512.1:5708-8247 GCF_000003195.3 Sorghum bicolor | reverse complement strand
GAGGATCACTTAGCACAACAATGTCATCGAGGAGGTTGCCATCTACAACTACTGTGCTGATTCTGATCAGATCCACATTTGAATTTCAGCCTTAAATATTTTTTGTTTATGTTCTGTTCATTAGGGCCTTGGGAAGCACAATATCATCTGCATTGAGGACCTTGTGCATGAGATCATGACAGTTGGCCCACACTTCAAGGAGGCCAACAACTTCCTCTGGCCATTTAAGCTGAAGGCGCCCCTGGGTGGCCTCAAGAAGAAGAGGAACCACTATGTGGAGGGTGGTGATGCCGGCAACCGTGAGAACTACATCAATGAGCTCATCAAGAGGATGAACTAGTCTCTTGTATCCCGTGAGAATGCATTCTATGTCAGCATGGTTGTTTTACTCTAGTAAGTTGATGGATAATGATGGATATGCAATTTTGGTGTTCCATGGCTCTAATACAGCAAGACTTCCCACTAGGAATTGTGTCCTGTTTACGTTTGCAGTTGCAGTTGCTTCTTGGCGATTTTGTTTACTCTTTGGATCTTTTATCTTCCTTTGTATATGTTGTGCCGAATTTTTGAATTGGCTGATGTTACCGAGCCAGCATATAAGCTCGTGGTTGGTGTCGTTTCGTGGTAGCAGGTGCTCGGAGGACGGGGTCCTTTTTAGTGTTTCTGTGACAGAGAAACAGTCAACGTGAAACTAGATGTTTGGGCACCCACATAGCAGGGCTTCACTAGCTGGGCTTCACCCGACCAATAATATGGTTAAGGGCCTGTTCGTTTCAGCTTTTTCCTCGAGAAGCTGAAACAAATATGGGCTGTAAAGTCTTTTCTGGTGGATAAGTAGAGATATTCGATTAATTTAAGGTGTACATTTTGCTAGTTAGTTTTCATTTAGGAAAGTCTACTTTTCTTCCCTAAATTTTTATGAAAATCTGTTTTTTTTCCTCAATTCTAAACCGAGACAAACAACCTCGCTCCATTTTTCAAACTGTACATTTTTAATCTTCCTACAGTATTTTCAAAGGTGATTTTGCTACCGTGAACAGTGGTTTTGATATAGTAACGATGGTTTTGTTTTTTTATTTTTTTTAAAAAAATTATATTAGCTGAACTAAAATTTAATTTTATTAAACTTATAGATGGCCAGCGGGCCAGCACGGCCCGACCCGGCACGGGCCCGGGCCAGGCACGGCCCGCAGCGTGCCGTGCCCGGATTGGCCCGCGTGCCTGCCGTGCCGTGCCTCAGCAGCCTGCGGGCTTGGCCTTCGGCCCAAGCACGGGCCCACGGGCCGAATTCGGGCCGTGCTCGGCCCGAGCAGCACGAAAAAAAACGTGCCGTGCCGGCCCATGGCCCAAGTAATTCAAAATGCCTCAATCAACTCATCATTTCATCAAGATTATAACACAACACAGAAACACAGAACAAAGAGCACACAAGTTAAAAGAAAATGAGCTGTGTGCAATGCTGCCTCATTAAAAACCTTTCTGGGTAAAACTCACCCTTGTGAGAAACCCCAGAAAGGGAAAAAGAGTGCAGCACAGCTCTTATATAATGAAAATGTTCAAAGGTTCACAGATACATCACAAACTCACAGTCAGTCATAAGTACCCCTCAACCTCTCAGAGTCTCAGTCTCACTTAAACACTCTCAACTCCCAACTCTAATTCTCAAGAACCAGCAACACTAGGACCAGGAGCAGAAGCCACAGACACAGAACCACTAGGAGTTGCAGCAGATGTGCTAGCATTACCAGATCCACCTTGATCTTCAGGAACATCAAGGTACAAATTCTCAAAGGAATCTGCAAGATCTTGGCTGCCAGCAGAGTGTTGAAGCCTTCTATCACCGAGCTCCCAGTCTTTGATGCAAGCAAGCATCTCCACATGTTCAGGTAGTAGTCGTCGGCGCCGCTCCTCGATGAGCCTGCCTGATAAGCTGAAACAAGATTCTGAAGACACAGTGGAGACAGGAATAGAGAAAATATCTTTTGCCATGATAGACAGAACTGGAAATGTAAGCTTGTGGTCTTTCCACCAGAGAAGCAAGTCAAAGTCTTGCACATATGCAGTGACATTGTCACAGTCCAGATATGCAGATAGCTCACATACACAGGGTGCGGCAGAAGAAGTTGGGACAGAGGAAGGAGCAGGTCCAACAACACCAGAGGCTCCAGGGCCTCCAAAAACAACCTCCCAGGGATTCTTTTTCTTACCAGTGGTTGGCCCAGGCAGAGTGGATCTCCTTTGAGTCCTTGAAGACCCATACTTCTCATCATATTTGTTAAACAGTTTGAACAGCTCAGTTCTAACTTTAGCATAGTAAGCAGTGTAATCATTACCTGTTTTTTCTTGCATTATTTGAAGAACATTAAACAGGCCTCTCATTTTAGCTCTAGGATCAAGAACAAATGCAAATGAATATAGCAAAGGTATGTCTTTCCAATATTTTAGATACTTAAGTTTCATAGGGTAGACAATAGGGAACATATCAGTATCTTTTTCAGATTCATCCATGTGAGAGATAATTTCTATAAGATTGTGCATC